>NW_006399985.1:2397754-2399780 GCF_000299155.1 Elephantulus edwardii | reverse complement strand
CAATGACGACATAGAGAGAGCTACGTGGGCCCAGCGGACAGAAAGTTATTCTATCAAGTCAAAGGTGGGTGATTTTAATCTGTGGCCCTCAGGCCGGGTTCAAATTGTTTTCCTGTCAAACATTCTTCTAGGTGGTATAGCACTGGTCTGTGCATTGCTGTACAGAGGTAACTCATTGCTGTGATACTGAACACTTTGACACTGATGTGCCAAACGTGGTAATGGTTACCCATGTTGGACAGTGTTTGCTGGAGCTTCCCGACTAAAACAAGCCTGGAATCAGGAGCAGCATCCATTTTCAAAATGGCTTGCTTCTGGAAACTCTATGCATGAACAGTGCTCAGGCTGTTCGTTCATAGGGTCACTATGAGTTGTCTATGACTCGATGGCATCTAACAACAACAACATGTTGAACAGATTATTCGAGAAGCTGAACTCTGTGAAGAAGAGTGGCATCCAGATGAGAGGAACTCACATCAATAACCTATGTCATGCAGATAACACAGCCCACAACCACACTTGATGAATATGTGGAGGACTTGAAACACTTACTGAAGAAACTGAAAGACTATAGCTTTTAATATGGATTTTATCTCAGCATCAGAAATGTGAAATTCTGACCATGGAACCAATAAACAAGATCATAATAGATGGAGCAATATTAAAATTGTCAATGATTTCTTCTTTCTTGGATCCATAATCCCTTGGTACTAGCAGTCAGGAAAACAAAAAGGAATCGAAAGACATATTACATTAGGCAAATTTCCTGTCAAGGACCTCTCCAAAGTAATTTTAAAGCCTAAGGTGCACCAGATCCAAGCTATTGTCTTTTCAATTACTTGCTAATTATCAGAAAGTTGGACAATGTATAAGGATGACAGAAGAAAAATCAATCAATGCCTTTGAGTAGTGGTATTGGAGAATATTATTGAATATCCCATGGACTGCCAAGAGAACAAATCGATCTGCTCTGGAGGAGTCAATCCTTGGAGAAGGACATCATAGTTGGAAAGGTTCAGGGTCAATGTAGAAAAGGAAGACTCTAAGTGAAACGGGCTGACACAGTGACTGTAACAATGAACTCAAGTGTATCAGAGATAGAGAGGACGGCACAAGATAGGGCACGTTTCAGAGCCGTTGTTCATAGTGTTGCTATGAATTAGTCAACTCAACAGCACTTCACAATGATTGCATTTTTAACAATTATTTTTCATATAGTGACTCTACATGTTCCCTTCTACCTTTTGATGCTTCAAATGTCATTCAGTATTTTCAAGATAGTATCTGTCATTCTGACAATATGAGGCTTAAATTTGTTCTTCAGTATTTTAAGCTTGACAAATGTTGACATGTTCATTCCTTTGGGTTTTTTAATTGCAAGTTTTGGCACATTTAATTAAATTCATTTCCTTTCCTTCCTTCCTCTTTGAGTTGCCCATTGAAATCTTTTTCTCGTCACTTTTATTTCAGCATTTCTTCCCTTTATTTTGGCCTCTCTCCAATCAACTGCAAGTTTCAGAGTCTTCTGATTTCATATGATATTATCTTCCTTTCTTGTCTTTGAATGACCTTTTCCTTTCTCAATAAATGATAATTTTGATGTCATCCCACAGTTTGTCTATTTTCAGTCATTCGTGCTCAATGCATAAAGTCTATGTTTGAGCTGGTTTTTAAATTCAGGTAGGTTAAACCCAAGGTCCTGTTTTGGCTCTCTGGACTTGTTATACTTTTCTTGACCTTCAACTCAAATTGCACTGATAGTCTATTTCACAGTCAGCTCTTGTTTTAACTGATGAAAAGGAACAGTTTCACCTCAAATTTCCACAGATGTAGCCAATCTGATTCCTGAGTATTTCATGAGATGAGGTTTTCATCCCAATTGTTGTTGTTGTGTGCCATCAAGTCGCTTGCGACTCACAGCGAGCCTATGTACAACAGCCCTGAACTCGGCTCTGTCCTGTGCCAATCGCACTGTCTCCGACACTCCCATCCCAATTATGCCAGTCACTGAATCAATCCACCTCAT
>NW_006399985.1:2389521-2397014 GCF_000299155.1 Elephantulus edwardii | reverse complement strand
TGCATCCCTGGCGTACGCCCTTCCCAATTTTGAACCATGCAGTGTTCCCTTGCTCTGTTCTGACGACTGCCTCCTGGTCCAAGTATAGGTTTCGCATTAGCATGACCAAGTGTTCTGGGATTCCCATTCTTCTCAGAGTCATCCCAATTACTCAACCATAATTTGCTGCTGCTTTTTTTTTAAACTTTACACTAGTCTATTTACAAAATTCTGATACATTGTTTTAGAGAACAGATTCTTTCAATTTCCCTCACCCCCTCCCCATCAAATTACACAATGCCATGATTAATCCCCACTCCCCCTGCACATCCTCATCCCTCTGCTTCTAACCTCTCCCACCCCTTCTTGGATCCTTGTACTCATTCTACAATACTTTTTGTATATAATATTTATCCTTGTGGGGCTGAGTTAGTTCACATAGCATAATGTTTTCCAGTTCCTCCCAAGCTGGGTAATAATTTACAAAATCATTGCTCCTGGATGCTGTGTAGTACTCCATTGTGTGAACGTATCCTGATTTCTTAATCCATTCATTTGTGGTTGGACATTTGGGCCGTTTCCATGATCTTGTGATGATGAATAAGGCTGCTATGAATATTGGTGTACAAATCTCTGTTTCTGCCTCAGTTCTATTCCAAGTATTGGAATAGCTGGGTCATATGAAATTTCTATGTTCATCTTTTTGAGGAAGCACCAAACTTCCTTCCAGAATGGTTGTACACCCTCCCCCCACCTCCTGGAACAGAACTGAGACCCCAGAAATAGACCCAGCTATCTATGATCAACTGATATTCGACAAGGAAATCAAAGCTATCAAATGGGAAAATGCTGACATTTTCAACAACTGGTGCTAACGAAACTGGACTTCCACCTGCAGAAAGCTGAAACAGTATCCACATCTCACACCATACACAAAGATCACCTCACGGTGGATAAGAGACCTGGGACTAAAGCCCAAAACCATAACGCTCTTAAGAGACAAACTAGGATCAAGCTAAGAAGTGCTTGTTCAAGGTATAAAGAGACTGCCAAATACAACCAGAAATGTAAAATATGGAGAGGATAAAATTGATACATGGGAATGTCTTAAGCTTAAATCCATGTGTGCATCAAAACTTTTTTCCAACAGAGTGAAAAGAAAACCTACAGACTGGAAACAAACATTTGGTAAGATCATCTCAGACAAGGGCATTATAACAAAAGTTTGCAGAATACTCCTGGGCCTCCACACGAAAAAGACTGATAAGACAAGTACAAAATGGGCAAAAGACATGGAAAGAATTTTCACAGAAGATATTCGAATGGCAAACAGACACATGAAGGAATGTTCAAAATCCCTGGCAATAAGAGAGATGTAATAAATAAAAAACCACAATGAGATATCATCTCACTCCAGTTACAGTGGCAAAGTTTACCATAAGTTGCTTCTGAACCAAGATGAATATTTCCGTTTTTAAAGTTTTCATTGATATTGTCTTTTATTATTAGTGTCTCTATAAATTGGTTCTCTATGGAGTTTGGAAACACTATATATAAACTTAATATTTTAATACACATACATACACATAAAATGCATAAACCACAAATATTTACTCTGACAATGAAGAAGAGTTGTACATTAACATTTTTCCCTAATAACCCCATTTGGAAAGTTCTCAACTCTCTAGACTATCCTTGGGAAATGGCAGTGTTTTCTGGTAAGAAAATTGGTGAAAATGTTTTGCATATTCCTTAACTTTTTTTACCTCGTATATTGTACAATGCCATCTCACAGCTTCCTGAGTTGACCTATTAGCTTTAGCAAAGCAATTACCTGTTTGCTTCATGTTTCCAAGAAACTGAAGCCCCTCACTTAGTTTAGAAAACTAAATTTAAAGGGAATGTTTTGAATAGTAAACATAAAATTGACCATCTGAGCATTAACATTTGAGAGTGAAAATATCCATAAATCTGCTTTGTAACATTGTGGGGTTGTTGTTGTTGCTGTTGTTATTGTTGTTATGTGCCATCGAGTCGCTTGTGACTCATAGCGAGCCTATGTACAACAGCCCTAAACTCTGCTCTGTTCTGTGCCACTCGTACTGCCTCTGACACACCATCCCGATTACCCCAGTCACTGAATCAATCCACATCATAGAGGGCCTTCCCCTCCTGTGCCGTCCCTCCACTCTCCCAAGCATGATGTCCTTCTCCAAAAACCAGTCTCTCCTCACAACATGTCCAAAGTATGTTAGACGGACCCTCAGAATACTTGCCTCCAAGGATCCACCCGGTTTAACCCTTTCCAGGACAAATCTGTTTGTTTTCCTAGCAGTCCATGGTATTCTCAATACTCTTCTCCAGCACCACAGCTCAAAGGCATCAATTCTCCTTCTATCCTCCCTAGTCATTGTCCAACTCTCTGATGCATAACAAATGATTGCAAAGACCATGGCCTGTATCAGATGAATATTAGTCTCCAGAGTGACACCATTGCTCTTCAGTACTTTGGAGAGGTCCCTAACAGCAGACTTTCCCATAGCAAGGCACCTTTTAATTTCCTGGCTACTGGTGCTGAGAGTGTTGACTGTGGAGTCAAGCAAACTAAAGCTGTGAAGAATCTCAATCTCTTCACCATCCATCCTGATGCTTCCAGTTGGCACAGTGGTGAGAATCTTTGTCTTCCTGACATTGAGCCTCAGTCCATACTGAAGGCTTCAGTCCTTGACCCTCAGCAGCAACGCTTCAGGTCCTCCTCAGTTTCAGCAAGCAGGGTTGTGTCATCTACATAACACAGATTATTGATAGATCTTCCACCAATCTTGAACCCACAATTCTCCTCATAGAGCTCAGCCTCCCGGATAATCTGTTCTGCATACAGGTTGAAAATGTATGGAGATAGGAGGTAGTATATATCACTACAGGGAAAATGTATTGGGAAATGAAATAAAAACTCTCAAAATTCATTTTCACTGCTGTTTATGTGTTCCTCTGAGTCAGAACCAATCCATACCTGACCCTCCAGCGAGTTTTCAGAGACAGTGAACTGCACGGGAGGAGATTGCCCAACCTTCTGCAGGGCACCTGGTGGACTCCAACCACACGCATTTGGGATTGCAGTGCAGCTTCTTGCCACTAGGCTACCAGAAGCTCCCCTGAGGCTTGTTATAACACCAATGTACAGTAAATTGGGAATTACCAGTACAAAGCACTGGCATTTTCTGGTAATGAGAATCACTTGACACGGACTTTTGAGCTTTTATACAATTAATGTCACACATTCTTCCCTCATTCAGCCCTCGGCTCTAGATGGCGGGCTTACACAATGGACTAAGCAGCACGCCAGCAGTGAGGGGTTTCTGGATTTTTTCTGTTGTGATTTCTGTGATTGCTTCTTCAGTACAGACACTCTCCCTATTGATCCTCTTACACTGACCACATGTTCCTTACCAGTCCCTAAAGCAGACAAATTCACGAATCTATTATGCTAGTTCATTTCTATAACTAGTTCTGCTTAACATCAAGCCTTTCTTCTGCATTTTAATTCCTAATTTTGGCTTAAGAGAAGAAATTCTTTTAAAGGAAGTAGCAATGTAAGAGAGAATGCTAAAAATTTAAAAAAACCAAACAAGTGGATTTCTCTCCAGCAGTGAAGAGTATGAAAAAAGTCACGGAGATTTGCTCTGATGAAATACAATAGAATTACGTGGAGAATTTTTAGACACACTTTACCTAGTGTCCCCAAAGGTACAATGAAAAATCGTAATAACACAGATTTTAATAGACTCTTTCAACTTTGAGTGAGAATGATTTCTCTCTTTTAATAGGCCTGGCTTTGCATCACACACTGTATTACATAATATACGACTTAATTCAATCCTCACCGATTCAATGAATTCAGTGCTATGATTAGCACTGCTTTATGAAAGAGGAAACTACTCCTTAGAGAACTAAAATTTGAATCCATATCTCTTACTACGGACCACTAACTTTCACATTAAATTGTTCAGACAACCATGACACCTTCTGGCCACCTGAGAAACCTGAAATTTCATTTCTTCCATTTCCTCCAATGGAAAATTGGTTGTGACTCTAAAAAAATAGCTTATAACTGAACTCCAAGAATACAACCCACTTATAAGTAGAAGAAATTGCCTGTGTGTTTTGAAATTCCCTGTCTCCTCATGCAAGATGATACTTTCCTAAAGATACAGGTACTTTGTGAGCTATGTGAAGTCACGAAATGAGAGCACACTCCTTGAAAACAATTTATTTCATCATTCTATCTTGTTTAAAGAACATACTTGAGCATTATTTACTCATCAGTGTCTTTCTGTTATTAGTTTATACTCCTATCCCACACATTCTAAGGCAATGAATCAATGTCTACACAATTTATTATACAAAAAGAAGACACCAAACGACAGTGCCATTGCATGCGAATAGCAGTTTACCTTTCATATCTCTATTAGTTCCAAATTTCTAATAAGCTTTACCTTTCAGTCTTTGTCATCTCAGTCATTGTTTTGCTAAGTTTTCTTTACTTGAAGATGCATAAATTAGTCTCTCCCATTGAATTAAATGACACACACACACATGAACCATATCTGTAATATTTTTCTTAAGGTTTCCAGACATAATTTGTTTAACAGTTATTCATTAAGACCCTAATATGTCCTAGGATAGATAATGGAAAAAAAGAATGTGTTCGAGTTCTTGGCTAAAAGTACTTTATATCGCATGGACTATCAAAAGCGCAAACCAGTCTGTATTTGAGGAAGTACAAACAGGATGGTGACTCTCCTAACATACTTTGAGCCTGTTGGTAGGAGGGGCCAATCCTTGTAAAGGACGCCACGTTGGGAAAGGTGAAGGTCAGAGAGAGAGAGGAAGACCGTCTATGAGGTGGATTGACCTAATGACTAAAAATTGTCTCAAGGATATCAGAGACACTGCCGATGGTGCAGGTTTGAGTAAGTTCAGATATGCTGATCACGGGGTCCCTACGAGTTGTAGTCAACTTGACGGCACCTAATAGCTTGTTCTAGGGAGCAATGATGCCCAAGAAGTTACACTGCAATCCCAAAGTTCAAATCCACCAGCCGCTATGGGGCCCAGGCTCCTCCCGGGAGATTTACCGCCTCTGAAAACCTGCTGGAGCTAACGAGCTGTGGGTTGGTTCTAACTTGGTAACACACAACAACATGTCCTAGGAACTATTCTAAGTGCCACAACCCCATTCTAGATGCAGAACAAGATGTATATCATTCAAATGTGTTTCTTGAAATATATAACCGAATTATACATTCTCTTGAAATCAACCCAGTGCTCTGAAGGAAACATTTTGTCTTCTTATACACAGAGCTTTATTTGACACAGCTATGGTGCTTAAAATATGATAGCTGTCATGGTTTTGATTCACTGTGGGTGATCTATGGTTGTTGATTTACATACCCACATATTCACATATCCCCTTCCTAAATAACATGCCTTTGGAAACTCTATGAACTTTGATAAATGTCGATAGTTGTAGAGGGACTTCGGGCCTTTTGTCCATAGGATCCCTGAGTCGTGCTTGACTCAAAGGCAATTAACAACAACAACAACCCTCACATATAAAAGAAAATCTTCCTAGCACCAAATATTGAGAAACCTAAGAAGTTAGATCAATCCATTCTTTCTGGTACATGATTTTGTGTCTTTGCTCCATCTTCTTTTAATGCTTTCAGGGTCATTCAATATATTGCCCAAAGCATTTTTCAATATTGTGACTCAAGGCTTAAATTTGTTTTTCTGTTCTTTCATCTTGAAAAATACAGAGTGAGTTCTTCCCTTTTTATTCTCCCATTCCAACTCCCCGCACATTCCATTGTAATACTTAGCTTTGTCCTCCCAAGCTGCCATAGGAAATCTTCAGTTCTTTTACTTTGGCATATTTTCCTTTTAATTTGGCTTCTAACACTCTCGTGCATTTTTAGAGTCTCTTTTAGCATCCATTTCAATTTTTTTCTTTCTCTTCTGTTTTTTGAAATAACATTTTGCTTTCTTCATGGATGATATCATTGAAATTATCCCACAATTCATCTGGTCTTCAATAAATGGTGTCCAATGCCTCAAAACTATTCCTAAAATGATCTTGAAATTCAGATGAAATTTATTCAAGATCATTTCTTATATCCTGTGGACTTATTTGAATTTTCTTTAGCCTCAATTTGAATTTGCATATTAGTAAATGATGGTCTGACTCACAACCTGCCCCTGGCCTAGTTTTGACTGCCAGTATTGAACTTTTCAAATTATTTCTTCCACAAGTATAGACAATCTGATTCCTATGCAGCACATCAGGTGATATCCATGTGTAAAGTCATCATTGCGTCTCTTAATAAAGGTATTTTCAGTGGATAAACCACTGTAAGTACAAGATTGAATAATTCTACCTCAGCCTATTTTCTATCATCAAGGCTATATATTCCAACTACTATTCAGGAAGATAAAGCAAAGTATTGTAATGGGATGTGCAGAGATCTGGGACTGGCAAGTAAAAAGGGAAGAATTTGCTCTGCATTTCTCAAGCTGAAAGAACTGAAAAAACAAATTGAAGCCTTATGTTGCAATGTTGAGAGATGCTATGGGTAATATATTGAATGACCCAGAAAGCATCAAAAAGAAGATGGAAGGAATAAACAGAGTCACTATACCAGAAAGAATTGATACTGAAAATTTTCAGTAAGTACCATATGAACAGGAGCCAATGGTAAGTAGAAGCTGCATCTAAAACAAGGGGGAGGGGGGAAGGCCCCAGGAATCGATGGGATACCAATTGACTTGTTTCAATTAACAGATTTGTCCTTGGATGCACTCACCAGTCTATGCCAGAGAATTTGGAGAATGACTGTCTAGCCAATGGATTGGAAGAGGTCCATATTTGTTCCTATCCCCAAGAAAGATGACCTAACTGAATGTGAAAATTATCAATCAATATCACTGATACCACGTGCAAGCAAAAGACTGCTGAAGATCATTCAAAAATTGCTGGAACAGTACATAGATAGGGAATTACCTAAAGTTCAAACAGGATTTAGAAAAAGATGTGGTACCAGGGATATCATTGCTGATGTCAGATGAATTCTGGCTAAAAGTACAGAATGCCAGAATAATGTCTATTTATGCTTTATTGACTATGCAAATGCATTTGACTGTGTGGATCATGACAAGTTGTGACTGATATTGAGAAGATGGGAACCCCAGAGCCCTTGATTTTCCTCATGAGGAACCTATACCTGGAACAGGAGGCTGTTGTGCAAATGGAGCAGGGAAGCCCTGCATGGTTTGGAATTGGGAAGGGAGTGTGTCAGGGATGTATTCTATCTCCATACCAATTCAATCTATATGCTGAGCAAATTATCCAAGAACCTGGAATCTCTGAAGGGGAATGTGACATCAGGGTTGGAGGGAGACTCACCAATAACCTGTGCTACACAGATGACACAACTTTGCTTGCTGAAAGTGAGGAC
>NW_006399985.1:2386249-2387783 GCF_000299155.1 Elephantulus edwardii | reverse complement strand
CGTTGAGCCTTAGTCCATACTGAAGGCTGCAGTCCTTGACCCTTCGCAGCAAGTGCATGAGGTCCTCCTCAGTTTCAGCAAGCAAGGTTGTGTATTATATTAACCAGTATAGCCAAGTAAAATTGGAGGACAGCTGTCTGGCCAATGGACTGGAAGAGGTTCATATTTATTCCCATTCCCAAGAAAGATGATGCAACTGAATGTGGAAACTATCAAATAATAGCATTAATATCACACACAAGCAAAACAGAACAGTACATACATAAGGAATTGACAGAAGTTCAAGCAGGACTTAGAAGAGGCCATAACAAAAACACGTTCTCAAGATAATTAACGTACCAATCCAAAACCAGCTGGCATGGACAGCAGTATGATTTCATCTTCACAGCCTCAAAGAGCTAGCTAGATTATCATCTCACTTTATATGTGGCTTCTATTATGTTTCTGCAAAAGGAATTAATCTACTTCAAGTAGAAACAAAATACTGTTTTTCAGTCTGTGATTAGCAATTCTGAATGTTGTGAAAAATACACATTAGCTGAATATTTATAAGCAATATATTTCATTTAAAATGTGTTTGATCAATTAGTTCCCAGTCATGACGTTTCTTAATTATCTGGGAAATTCTGTTATTTCTTTCTTCTTTCTTCTCTATTTTATGGCATAAGAACATTTAGTTAAATCAAACTTTGTATCATAGGTGTATAGTTACTAAGTTCCTGTATCTTCAAATGTCTTCATAAAGGGATGAAGAGAGGTGAAACAAAGGAATAATATTGACGACGGAAGTAAAATTAAGTTAACCTAACCTGATGGAGGAAGCTAAACCAAGATATATGTCTCATTATTATGAATAATCAAAACAGATTTTTAAAAGATAAAATACTTAAGAATAGCTAAAACTTCAAAGTACAAGATCTTTTAAAATAACCATTGACACATAGTTATTTTATTATCAGTTCCTTGGGGAATTTTCTTCCTCAGTACTCCTCTGACCTCCTTAAATTTTGTCTGCAGTTTTTATGTCATAAAACAGCTCCTCGGGCAAATTTCATATTTTCCATCTTCAAAGACAAGCAGAGTAGAAGATTACATTTCCGAGCAAAATAATCACTTCCAGGATTATTAATCCTTGCTCAATTTTACCGCTGTACATTGCTGTGAGAACAAGGGAACATGGTTAAAATTAAGAAGGGAGAATTTTAGGGCTTCATTCTCTCTCCATATCTGTTCAATCTGTATGCTGAGCAAATTATCCAAGAAAGTGGACTCTATGAAGAGGAATGTGGCATCGGGATCAGAGGGAGATCATCAATAACCTGCATTATGCAGATGACACAACCTTGCTTGCTTGAAAGTGAGGGGGACTTGAAGTATTTGTTGCAGAAGATCAAAGAATACAACCTTTACTATGGATTGCATCCCATCATCAAGAAAAACAAATTCTTACCACTGGACTGATAGATAATATCATGATAGATGGAGAAACAAAAGATTCACACTATCAACAGCTTCATCTTACTTGGGTCTACTA
>NW_006399985.1:2383615-2384809 GCF_000299155.1 Elephantulus edwardii | reverse complement strand
ATAAATGACATCCAAGTAGATATATGTATATCCATTTGCTTCTTAACAGTGTTCTACTTTCCTCCATTCACAAGCCTCACATTCCACAACCCAGTCACTAGTGTCTCTCTGCAACCGTGCCTCTGCCTTTGTGTCTCCCTAGCGGAGAGCTCAGACTTCAGAACCCCGTTTGCTAAACATGCTCCATTGTTCACGGGGATTGCAAAGGCCTGTTATTTCAAAAGCAGACAGCCAATCCTTCTTCCCAGACTGTCTTAACTGTGGATGCTCAGCTTTGTAACAATATCTGACAGACAAGCATTTCACCAGAAAGAGCAGATGAAAGACACTTCCTGATTCCACAGCTAACGCATTTGGTATTGATTCCGTCTCACCCTTCGGTGCATGCACTGTGTTCCCAATCAACACTCTTGGTACTGGCAGCCAAAAAATCAAGAGACAATTTGCATTAGAAAAAAAGCTGCCATCAGGGACCTCTCCACAGCGCTAAAGAACAGTGCTGTCAGTCTAGACACTAAGGTATATCTGATCTAGGCCATCGGCTACAGAGAGTAGGAAGGATAATGTCTAAGGATGACAGAAGAAGAATTGATGTCTTTGAATTGCAGTGCTGCAGAAGAGTCTTGAACACACAATGAGTCATCAAGAGAACAAGCAGATGTGTCCTAGAGAAGGTGAAACCAATATACTCCTTGGAGCCAAGGGGTTTGAAGCTGTGTCTCACATACTTGGGCTTGTTACCTAGAGGGACCAGTCTGTGGAGAAGGAGATCATGCTTGGAAGGGTGGGAGGACACCAAGAGAGGAAGATCCTGGAGAAGATGGACTGACAGAGTAACTTGAGTAATGGAGGTAGGTGTTGCAGAGATAGTGAGATTGGTTCAGGATAGGGCAGGGTTCAGAGTTACACAGTACTCAATGGCACATAGCAATAACAATCTTTATGAAAGTAAGTTGTCAAGTTTTTCTGGCAAGGAGAACCAAGGTGGGCTCAACTATCAACTAGCTACACTTTCAGTTAGCTGCTGTGTGTTAGTTTATACCACCAGGGCTTTCCCGCATCCCCCAAGTTGTTATTGTTGTTGTTGTTGTTATGTGTCATCGAGTTGCTTGCGACTCATAGCGACCCTATGTACAAGAGCCCTAAATGCCATTCTATCCTGTGCCAACCTCACCGTCTCAAACACACTCATTC
>NW_006399985.1:2381384-2383095 GCF_000299155.1 Elephantulus edwardii | reverse complement strand
TGTGGAACCAAGTAAACTAAAACTGTGAATAAACTCAATCTCTTCACCATCCATCCTGATGCTGCCAATTGGCCCAGTGGTGAGAATCTTTGTTTTCATGATGCTGAGCTTCAGTCTGTATTGGAGACTGCAGTCCTTGACCTAGTAGAGTAAAATATGACTTGAATGACAATGACATTCCTGGAAGTCTTAGCTGGCTGGACAGTTACTCCCAATAAGTAAGGGGGTGCTGAGACCCTTCCGGGTAAGGAGATGCACAGCCAGCCCAAAGGCAGGTGAGAAAGATGGTGGGCTCTCTCCTTCAGTGTGACTTCTGGCCTCTGAAAGCCTGCGGTCTGCTCAGCAGTGAGTCGATTCTGACACGATGTCAGTGAGTTTAAAGTGATTAGCTAAAGACTGGACCTCTGGGGGCCTAATGGGTAAGGAGTTGCACTGTTAATCCAAAGGCACAGGGTTCAAATTCACCAGCTGATCTGCAGAAGATGGGAAATCACCTATTGTGCAATTTACCGCCTCTGAAAACGCACGAGAGAGTCAGTGATGAGTCCGTTTGACTCAGTGGCACATAAAAACATAAATAAAATAACAAAACTCCTAATGACCGTGGAAGTGAGATTGAGGTTTGTGATAAAATGCAAACCCCTTTGTTCTTGCCTTATTTCTTCATTCTCTTGATTACTGAGTGTTCTCTTGATTAATAAATGGGGCAACAATCTTAAATGTTTCAACAGTGCTTAGAAGCAATAAACTGAGTGACTTTATTCTCCCAATCTTTGATCAGTTTCTAACTTCCTCTTCAAATGTAATTTCCAGGAGTATTTTTTCAACTATAGTCTACTTTCTTTCTGCCAACGTTTCTGAGAACTCCTTTTTTGCCAACCAGCCATAAGCTCCCAAATCTTCTAGAATTTTTCCAAAGATATAAAGACCAAACTCAATTGTCCACTCGACCCGCATCTGCAAATCCCCTAAATCAACCTTTCTCTGGACTTCCAGTGCAACCACACACTGTGGTCCTGAGTACAGACCATGAAGTGGTGAACTCTCAGGGCACCAAACGTCTAAGATTCTCTCCTAGGATGTGCTGAAGCTATCCTGAGACCAGTGTTACTGAACGCAAGGGGTTCTTTCCATAGTCCATAGATAATAAGACAAATGGATTGCAATATACATAAATGCACTTTATTACACAGATCTGGGAGACAGCAAATAATCTCAAAGACTGCTTGTCCATCTCGGAGTGGTCATGGGTTTTATACTAGGGTGAAACCCTAGCTCATTTAACAATGCACTTTTGTCAGTAAAAAAAGTAGAAAAGAATAGTTTCTATTTAACTACTAGTAATTCAGGAGGTTCAAAATTGGAAAGGGTGTACACCAGGGATGTGTCCTATCTCCACACCTTTTCAACCTGTATGCAGAACAAATTATCTGAGAGGCTGGGCTCTATGAGAAGTGTGGCATCAGGATTGGTGGAAGATCTATTAACAATCTGCGTTATGCAGATGTCACAACCCTGCTCACTGAAACTGAGGAGGACCTCATGCACTTACTGCAGAGGGTCAAGGACTGCAGCCATCAGTATGGACTGAGGCTCAATATCAAGAAGATAAAATTCTCACCACTGGCAGCATCAGGATGGATGGTGAAGAGATTGAGATTGTTAACAACTTTAGTCGGCTTGGCTCTATGGTCAACACTCTTGTCACCAG
>NW_006399985.1:2378283-2381084 GCF_000299155.1 Elephantulus edwardii | reverse complement strand
CAAGAAAACAGATTCATCCTAGAGAGTGTTAAACTGGGCTGCTCCTTGGAGGCAAGGATTCTGAGGCTTCGTCTGACACACTTTGGACATGTTGTAAGGAGGGACCAGTCCTTGGAGGGGGACATCATGCTTGGGAGGGTGGAGGGACAGCACAGGAGGGGAAGACTCTCTATGAGACAGATTGATTCAGTGACTGGGATGATCAGTATGGGTGTGTCAGAGGCAGTGCAATTGGTACAGGACAGAGTAGAGTTTAGGGCTGTTGTACATAGGGTCCCTATGAGTCTCAAGGGACTAGAGGGCACATAACAACAACAACAATTCAGGAAGGGCACAGTCCCCTTCCTGGTAAACAGGCAGATTAAAATACAATTTACATATGACTGTGAAACAGCCTCAGAGAGATCAAACTACTTTCTTTACATGACTAAAGACAGGAAACAGTATTCGGAGGCTAAGTAACTGGTTTTGCAGGCTGGAGAAAACGGAGGTGAGTTTTATAATTATATAGCTATAGTTTTATAACTGATACATATATAGAGAATACTGATTTATTAATATCACCCCATAATTTTCCCCTCCTTTTTATATAAGTCTTAAAAGACAAACATACCACTAAATAATGACTAGAACAGTACATAGATAGGAAACTGACAGAGGCTCAAGAAGTATTTAGATGAGGCTGTGGCACGAGGAATATCATTGCTGATGTCAGATGGATCTTGGCTAAAAGTAAAGAATAACAGAACAATGTCTATTTGTGTTTTCTTGACTATGCAAAGGCATTTGCCTGTGTGTATCATAAAAAGCTGTGGCTAACATTGAGAAGAATGGGGATCCCAGAGCACTTAAGTGTTCTTATGTGAAACCTAGACCAAGACCAAGAGGCTGTTGTGTGAATAGAGCAAGGTAACACTCTATGTTTGAAAATTAAGAATGGAGTGCATCAGTGTTGGATTCTTTCTTCACACCTATTCAGTCTGCATGCTAAGCAAATTATGAGAGAAGCTGGACTCTATGAAGAAGAATGTGACATCAAGAACAGAGCAAGACTCATCAATAATCTTCATTATGCAGATGACATGGGCACATAGGGTTTTCAGAGACCTGCTATTTCAGAAGTAGATGGTCAATCCTTCTTCCTAGTCTGTCTTATTAATCTGAATGTTCAGATTTAGAGAAGTATCCAACAGACAAGCATTTTACAGAAAAAGTGAAAGTTATATCCCTTATTGCAGAAGTAACCTTTACTTTCAATGTTGTCCCTGTTCTTGGCACAAGTGTCTTTACCCACTTATTTCCCTGCTCCACCATCCACCAGGATACTCATCCACTTCTGTGCATCTGATATAGGCCATGGTCTTTGCAATCACTTGTTATGCATCAGAGAGTTGGACAATGACCAAGGAGGATAGAAGGAGAATTGATACCTTTGAGCTGTGGTGCTGGAGAAGAGTATTGAGAGTACCATGGACTGCTAGGAAAACAAACAGATTCATCCTGGAGAGGGTTAAACCAGGCTGCTCCATGGAGGCAAAGATTCTGAAGCTTCGTCTAACATACTTTGGACATGTAAGGAGGGACAGGTCCTTGGAGAGGGACATCATGCTTGGGAGGGTGGAAGGATGGTACAGGAGGGGAAGACCCTCTGTGAGGTGGATTGATTCAGTGACTGGGGTAATCAGGATGGGAAAGTGAGAGGCAATGCGATTGGCACAGGATAGAGCAGGGTTTAGGGCTGTTGTACACAGGGTTGCTATGAGTCACAAGCAACTCAACAGCACATAACAACAAATAACCTCGATTGGTACTAAATCTTTCTTACATTAATCTCTTTAGAAATATTTTCTAGATCCACCAGACTAGTTAGAAGTTCAATTAAATCTTGAATACATTCGAGAACCTGCATTTCCCTTGTTCGGCACATCTCTAAAATCCTCACCCCGGCTTTCACCCTGAAGCAAGCGTGTGAAGTGGTGAAATGTTCCCTTTAGAACCCGTGTCCTCCCTTTCTTCTGCTTGGTTTTATGGCTGGATAGTAAGATATTTTACTTTTTTTCCCTTGAGGCTGAACTATCTATGCAACCCTTGATTCAACTTTGCCTGCCAAAAATTGGACTGGTCAGAAGTATTGTTTTTGGCACAAAGCAACTCAGTTGGCAGAAGACAAACTGAGAGACCATCCAGGCCCTTGAGAAAGTCTGACTGTTGGCATCGTTAACTCATAATGAAGAAAGCAACATCTGTTCTTACAATCTGGGTAAAATTACAGCTGAACTTTTCTGGAAGCGATTAGCAATTGTGCAACCAACTTTATCCAAAATTACTGTTACAATTATCAAAAGAAATAGCATAATTTAACTTTGAATTTAAGGAGAGCGAATCAAACAATGTCTCTTTAGTAATATAACTGACTTTTACTACCCTGACTGTTGCCTCCATGTGTTTGCTCTATATAGCTTTGCACCCAACAATCTTGCAAGCAGAGGTTACCTCCTATGCCCTAGTTTTCCTTTCTTTTCATCACTCATTTCTCTTTGTTACACCTTAGGAGTTCACTCAAATTTTAAGTAATGCCACAATCCAAATATAGAGATTGTGGCAAAGACAGTGTAAGTACAATCTAATCTTCATTTGACCATATCTTGGAACGCTTGGCTCCTCGATTCAAAGTACTTGCTTAGAACATGTACATGCTTCAGAGAATGGAGCTCATTTTAAAATAAATAAATGAATGAATAAATAAATACTTCTTTTTAGAACTCATTCTGTTTCACTACAATAATATGACACCTCTTTCT
>NW_006399985.1:2375392-2378058 GCF_000299155.1 Elephantulus edwardii | reverse complement strand
TCTCTCTCTCTGTGTAAGACAGAGAAGTGGAGACAGCAAAAGAGGAAGTGGAGGAGAGGAATGGAAAAGGGAAGAAAAGAAAATTAGGGAGAAGAGTGAACAAGAAAGGACAAAAAGGGAAAATAACCATGTCCAGCTAGAAACACAGTAAAAACAAATCTCTTCAAAAACAAGCGAGAGTCATAAAATGTCTGGGGGGTGTAGTCACGCCATCATTGGCCATTCTTCACTGAACTAATCTCACGTGACTCTTGAAATAAATTACTACAGACTTGGTTGAAAAGAACAATTAATTACTCTCACACAATTCTGGAAGTCAAAGGTCTGAAATTAGTTTCACGGGGCACAAATCAAAGTGTCAGAAAAGGGGTCTCCCCCAAATAATGTATTATTCATCCGTGCAGAAATTAGAATCATCTTTCTGGAGGTCATCTTTCAGTTCACCTGCTCAACTAACATATGACTGCGGCCACTCTTCTACTAGCACGATCTTTTAAAACTTATGGGACTTTTTGTGGGTTTTTGTTTTTAACTCAACGGTTAGTTTCGCTTTGGAAAGCACTGAATCTAACATTATGAGATTGAGAAGAAAAAAAAAATGTTCAAAATCCCTAGCTCTAAGAGAGATGCAAATCAAAACAACTGTGAGATATCATCTCACCCCAGTCAGAATAGCAAAATTTAACACAACAGCAAACAACAAATGCTGCAAGGTTGTGAAGAAACTGGAACCTTTATTCACTGTTGGTGGGAGTGTAAAACGGTGCAACCACTGTGGAAGCCGGTATGGCGCTTTCTCAAAAAGTTACAAATAGAAATACCATTTGACCCAGCAGTTCCACTAATGAGAATTTACACTAAAGAAACCATAACTGCCATCCAAGCAGATATATGCACACCCGTGTTTATTGCAGCTTTGTTCACAATAGCAAAGAGCTGGAAACACCCAAGTGCCCATCAACAAAAGAATGGCTAGAGAAGCAGTGGTATATTCACACAATGGAATACTACGCGGCACTGAAAAACAAGGAGCTCATGCAATATTATTCAAAATGCGTGACCCTGGAGGACATTGTGCTGAGTGAAATATCCATTAGTGCTCTTAACATAACTGCTTTTGCAGCCCTGAGGGACCAGTTAAAATCCCAACTCCCTACTGCTGCCCAGGTGTAAAGCAGCCCAGGGCCAAGAAGGAGGCGGTACTCTGCGCTCTGCACAGCCAGCTATCTGGCAGTTCCAGCCGACGGGCAGTACCCAGTGCGAGGCCATCACGTAAAAGCCGCTCGGACGACGCTCTCTCCTAGACGAGCTCTTCTCTAGCAGCGAAACTCTCCTGCAGAGACAATCAGACACAGTCGAGGAACAACAAAGCCTTCCCACAGCAGGCTTGATTGTGAGCACCAGGTACGTGATGCAGGCTGCCAGACTGCTCCTCCGCATAACGTCCTCGCTGACTGAAGTTATCAGCTGAAGCCAGGCTGCAGCAAAGGAGTGGTTTACTTTTCCAATGTCTACAAAGCTCACTCGTAGGCATCTTCCCATGTTTCAAATGCTCAACCACTAACAGAGAACTATTGTTGTTAGTTGTTGCCACATTGAGTACAACATGCAATGACCTTGTGAACAACAGGTCTGAGTCCTGCTGTCCTGATCCAGCCTCCTGACCTCTGACACTGGAGCCCATTGCAATGGTCACTGTCAGTCCACAGTGTTGAAGGTCTTCACTGACCCTCCACCAGTACTGACCTTCCCATCAATACTGAGAACTAGGGTATTGGAAATCATAATGATTTCTGATATCTTGTTTTATATTCATGTTGTAAAGCATTTGAATTAAAAATCAATTTTCAGGTGGATAAGGGACATACGGGGAAAACAGAGATATAACTAAAATTATCAGGTTGGCAAGAAGTCAGATCCTAATATACACCTCTGCTATTTCCTTAGGGGATTCTTAGTAACAGTTGAACCTCCGTTGGCTTTCAGTGGCTGTAAATATATAGGAGGAGATTATCCATTTGTCCATCACAGAGAAGATAGTGGATTTGAACCTCTTGCCTCTAGGGTGGCAGCACAACTCTCTGGCTAGTAGGCCACCAGAGCTGAGAGGATATCTTGGTGACTGTAAATAAAAGACAAAGATGAGTATAATACATGACCTCCAATCTTGGCTTTTGTTATAATGTTTCATGTTCAGTACTTTCATTTACAGAAATAATTCCTTTACTAAAAGTATGACTGCTTCTCCACAGAAATCTATGTGGTTATACAGAAGACATGCCAAGAGGGAAAGTGCTCCACTTTGCTCATCACAATCTATTTTTCCAAGTCTTCAAGGGGGGAAAAAAAACCAAAAAAACCTTTAGATCCTGCAGCATTGAAAAACAAGGAACTCATGAAATATTATGCAAAATGGATGACCCTGGAGGACATTATGATGAGTTAAATTTCTCAGTCATAAAAGGACAAATATTGCATGGGGTCAGTGTTGTAAAACGGAACTGACATCAGGGTTGAGGGAAGACAGAAAAGGAGGGGAGAAATGATGTATATAGCACTGAAACAGATGAGGGAGAAAACTGTTTAAAAGGAACATGTGAATGTGTATTCTTGTCATTACAGAAGTCCAGAGTGAAGGCTGCACAGTGGAGTGGACTTAGGGGGAG
>NW_006399985.1:2360031-2371267 GCF_000299155.1 Elephantulus edwardii | reverse complement strand
CTCTTCACCATCTGTCATGATGCTGCCAATCAGCCCAGGGGTGAGAATCTTTGTTTTCTTGGCGTTGAGCTTAAATATAGAGGATAGAACAAAAGGAGATAAAATAGTCAAGAACATTATCTACCTTATTAGACAGATATGAGCCAGGGACAATAAAAAAAACTCTTCCTCAATTTGTTAACTGCCTTTAAACTTTGTGTATGGGAATTTTTTAATGTCTCCAAGACTTTCATCTTTAATTCTTTAGAACATAGACTTCTGTGAGGTTAACAATGAAATGTAAAGAAGTTCTTGTTTATAAAAATGTATTTTTGTCATTCTTTAAAATATTAAATGTGTCATACTTGTAAAATGTAGTGCTCTCTATGTGATTGTGACTTAATAGTTTTAGTTGTTTTTAGATGCTGCTGAGTTGATTACAAATCACTGTTGTGTACCTTCTGGTCAGAACAGACCAAAAGCTGACCCTCCAGGTTTTTTCAGAGGTGGAAAATCACAAGGGAAGAGATTGTCCATCTGTCTCCCACAGAGCGGCTTGAGGATTTGAACTGTGTGTCTCCGTGTTGGCAGCACGGTCCTGTATCATCCTCATAATCCTTGCCCTGTGTCAGCCCACTGACAAGTCACTGACAAGCCACCTCACTGAGTCTTTCTTTCTTTTACGGACCCTCAACTTTCCCCAGCACAAGGCCTCTCTCCGAGGACTGGCCTATCCTGACAACATGCCTGAAGTGTGTTGAGACCAAGTTTCACCCTCCTTGCCTCTCAGAAGTTCCCTGGTTGCATTTCCTCCAAGACAGGCTTCTTAGCTCTTCTATGGGATATTCAACATGCTTCTCCAATGCCACAATTCCAGATTCTTCTTTGCTCATCTTTATTCACTGCCCAACTTTCAAATGGAAACACAGGAACAGACCATGGCTCGATTAGGCACACCTTAGTCCTTAAACTGATACTTTGCTAGTTGGAACAGTACCTCCTTGACAGCAGGTATTCTCAAAGTAACATATCTTTTGATTTCTTAACTGCTGTTAGTAAGAGTATTGACTGAGAATCCAAGTAAAAGGAAATCTTTGACTTCCTCAATCTTTTCTCCATCTATCATGATGTTACCTGTTAGTCAGGTGGTGAGGATGGGGTGTTTTAGGCTGTTTTTATGTTTTGGGGTTTGTTTTTTATGTTGATGTGTAATCCACATTGATATCCTTGGTCTTCTGCAGTAAGTGCTTTAAGTCTTCTTCACTTACTGCAAACAAAGTTGCATCATCTGCATAAAGATGGTTGTTGATGAGTTTTCCTCCAGT
This sequence comes from Elephantulus edwardii, assembly GCF_000299155.1. Classification (NCBI taxonomy): domain Eukaryota; kingdom Metazoa; phylum Chordata; class Mammalia; order Macroscelidea; family Macroscelididae; genus Elephantulus; species Elephantulus edwardii. The sequence continues at coordinate 2,369,963 of NW_006399985.1, read as the reverse complement.
TCTAATCCATATTCTCCTTTATATAGTTCATATTCTCAATTTATTCGCTCGGCATACAAACTGAATAGGAATGTAAAAACTATATAGCCCTGACACACACTTTTCCTAATTTGAACTAGGCAGAGTTCCCTTGTTCTGTTTGGACAATTGCTTTTCAGTCTACTTGTAGCTTTCACATGAGCACAAGTAAGTGTTCTGGGATTCCTATTCTTAATGTTATTTATAATTTGTTATGATCCACACAGTGAAATGACTTTGTATAGTCAATAAAACACAGGGAAATACATTTCTGATATTCTATGTTTACACTGACGATCCATCTGCCATCTGTCTCAGGAGAAGTACAAAGAGAGTGCTCCTCAGGTCTTCAGGAGGGATCAGTCACTGAGAAGGAACGTAAAGGGTCAGTGAACGAAAGGAAAACCTTGAAGGAGACCTTCAAGCACTCAAACGTACTACCTCTTTGCAGGCAGTACAGGACTTGGCAGTACGTTATGCTGAATACAGGGCCTCTGAAAATCAACTCAATCTCAATAGCACCTTGTTGTTGTTATGTGCCGTCGAGTCACCTGCGACTCATAGCGACCCTATGTACAACAGCCCTAAACTCCCCTCTGTCCTGTGCCAATCGCACTGTCTCTGACACTCCCATCCCAATTATCCCAGTCACTGAATCAATCCACCTCAGAGGGTATCCTCTCCTGCGCCGTCCCTCTACCCTCCCAAGCATGATGTCCCTCTCTAAGGACCGGTCTCTCCTCACAACATGTCCAAAGTATGTTAGACGGAGCCTCAGAATCCTTGCCTCCAAGGAGCCACCCAGTTTAACCCTCTCCAGGACAAATCTGTTTGTTTTCCTAGCAGTCCATGGTATTCTCAATACTCTTCTCCAGCACCACAGCTCAAAGGCATCAATTCTCCTTCTATCCTCCTTGGTCATTGTCCAACTCTCTGATGCATAACAAGTGATTGCGAAGACCATGGCCTGTATCAGATGCACCTTAGTCTCCAGAGAGGCACCATTGCTCTTCAGTACTTTGGAGAGGTCCCTAACAGCAGACTTTCCAATGGCAATGTGCATTTTAATTTCCTGGCTACTGGTGCCAAGAGTGTTGACTGTGGAGCCAAGCAAACTAAAGCTGTGTACAATCTCAATCTCTTCACCAGCCATCCTGATGCTGCCAATTGGTCCAGTGGTGAGAATCTTTGTCTTCTTGACATTGAGCCTCAATCCATATTGTAGGCTGCAGTCCTTGACACTCTGCAGCAGGCGCTTCAGGTCCTCTTCAGTTTCAGCAAGCAGGGTTGTGTCATCCGCATAACGCAGATTGTTCATAAATCGTCCACCAATCTTGACCCCACATTTCTCCTCATAGAGCCCAGCCTCCCAGATAATCTGTTCTGCATATAGGTTGAAAAGGTATGGAGATAGGATGCATCCCTGGCGTACGCCCTTCCCAATTTTGAACCATGCAGTGTTCCCTTGCTCTGTTCTGACGACTGCCTCCTGGTCCAAGTATAAGTTTCGCATTAGAATGGCACCTAGAAAACAAATAAAGAGCTGAAAACTTAAAAAATGAGAATGTTACCCTTGGGAGAAAACAAATCATCGTTCTTCAGGTGTGGGAGGACAGAATGTGTGCACTGTGTTTTAGGACATAGGAGAAAGAGTTAAACTCAATGATCATTCCATTAGGCATTATCCTGAATCTTTCCGATGGTAGTGTAAGGGGGTATTGTTGTGTGGACAAGACCTGGAAGAGTAGTATCACAACTAAGGAAATTTAGTGGAAGAAAATATCAAGCTCTTTATAGCATTATAATATTGTGATTTTGGAAACATGAGGTTTAAAAAAGAAATTAACAAAATATAAAACAATGTTAAGGGCAAATTAAATTTTAGGGGTTGGCTTGGAGGAAATAATCCATCATCTATTATAATTACAAGGGATATTAAAGATCTTCTCTTCCAATTCTAAATAAATAATATTAATAAACTGAATTAATCGAAAAAATCAGTTAGTTCTAAATCATTTAACTAGTTAATCATGAAAACAACACTTTAATTGAGATGCAAAAATTTAAATTGTTTAAATAATTTTAAAATAGGTTTCTGTTTTCTAGTAATATGAGAATTAGGGTGAATGAAATTTTCAGTATTTTTTATTTAAATTGACATTTGAATCTCTAGATTCTAAGAGTTGAATCTAATTACACTTAAACAGAGGATATTAGTGTATTTTTACTTCTTTAGGACTTTTTAAAATATGTTGTTGTTATGTGCTGTAAAGTCACCTGTGACTCAGAGTGACCCTAAATATAAACACAGAACTACAAAATGTATATATTCAAGGGACTTTCAGGAAAAATTAATGTATCTGTCAGGGAAGTAAAGGCAGAATGATGCTTAGAATCATTGATTAAACGATTTCATCTCACAGGCTATGAACATACTATAGTTGTCACTGTTGTTGTTATTGTTGTTAAGTGACATCAAGTCGTAGGCGACTCATAGCGACCCTATGAATGAAAGTCCTTGACACTTGTGTCCTTGACTTCCGACTTCCATCCTTTCTCCAGGTTCATAGGTTTTCCGGAGGCAAGCTGTTTATGGAACTGGATGCCACTCCTGCTTCCAAGCTTGTTTCAACTGGGGAGCTCCACCAAACATGTTTACCGTGAATAACCGTTATTGCATTTGACACATCAGTGTCACAGTGTTCAGCTTCACAGCGACCACAAGTCACCTCTGTAAGGCAAGTGGACACACCAGGGCTATGTGACCTAGAAGACTGAACAAAAACAATGCAAAACGGGCCTTAGGGCCACGGATGAGAGTCACCTGCCCTAGGGCCCTTCTGTATCTTACCATTCCGGCATGTCCAAATGCTGCCCAACTCTGGGCCAAAGACCCCCAGTTCATCTGGCAAGTCCACTGTGCCGACCCCCAGTGGGGCACAGAGAAAGCCACAAGCGTCCGGAGCCTTCCTTACCTGCCTCTCCCCAAGAAGCCAGAGACTGTGTGTAGCTGGCACTAAGTCTCCCAAGCCATTAGTCACCCATTGTCACTAGGTCTCATCAGATCCATTACGACTCACAGCGACCCTACGAGCAGATCTGAGCCTTGCCATGTACTGCACCATCCACACCATCTCTCATGCTCAAGCCTGTTGTGGTGGTCACCATGCAAATTCATTGTATTGAGGGTCAACCTCTCTATTGCCAACCCTCCGCTTTTCCCATTGTGACATCTCTCTCCAAGGACTGTTCATCCTGAAAATATATGCAAAGTACAAGGCTATCATTGCAAATGTCACATGGATCTTGGCTGAAAGCAGAGTACCAGAAGAATATCTGTTTGTGTTTTATTGATTATGCAAAGGCATCTGACTGTGTGCATCACAATAATTTGTAGGTAACAATGAAGAGAGTGGGAACTCCAGAACACTTGATTGTGCTCATGCGAAACCTAGGTGTTTGGACCAGGAAGCAGCTGTGCTATTAGAACAAGGAAACACTGCATGATTCAAAATCAAGAATAAAGTACACCATCAATCTATATGTGGAACATATCATGCAGGAGGTTGGACTTTATGAGAAAGAATGTGGCATCAGGATTGCAGGAGGACTCATCAACAACTTGCATTATGCAGATGACATACCCTTGCTTGCTAAAAGTGAGGAGGACCTAAGGAAATCAAAAGATGAGTTGCATTGGGAAAGTCTGTCATGGACCTCTCCAGAGTGCTGAAGAGTAACAGCATTAGTCTGGAGACTAAGGTGCACCTAATCCAGGCCAAGGTCTTCTTAATTACTTGTTATGAGTCTGAGAGCTGGACAATGACTAAGGATGACAAGAGGACTAGACGCCTTTGAGGTGGGATGCTGGAGTAGAGTTCAGAACATTCCATGGACTGCCAAGAGAACAAACAGTTCTGTCGTGGAGAGGGTGAAACCAAGTTGCTCTTTGGAGACAAGAATTTGAATCTCCATCTCACATACTTTGGGCATGCTGCCAGGAGGGACCAGTCCTTGGAGAAGGATATCATGCTTGGAAGGAAGGAGGGAAAGTTCAGAAGAGAAAGATCCTGGATGATATGGATTGACACAGTAACTGAGGTAGTCATGTGGGGAGGTGTGTCAGAGACAGTGAAATGGGCTGAGGGTCCAGAGCGACAGTTTATAGAGTTGCTATGAGTCATAGTTAACTTGATGGCACATAATAACAGTGAGATGAGCTTTCATCATTCCTTCCTCTAAGGAGCACCCTGATTGCATTTCCTTCAAGACAGATTTGTCCTTTTGGAAGTCCATGGGATATTCAATACTCTTGCCAACAGCACAGTTCTAAAACATTTATTATTTGTTAGTCTTCTTTATTCATTGTTCAATTTAAAGATACCTGTTATTGTTAGGTGCCATTGAGTTGACTAAGATGCACAGAGACCTTATCAACAAATCTGAAGCCGGTTCTTTCCTGTGCTCTCCTCATTGCTGACACACTTGAGCCCATTACTGTGTCAATGTATCTGGTTGAGGGTTTTCCTCTCTTTTATTGACCCTCCACCTTTCCAAGCTTGTTGTCTTTTTCCAAGGAACAGCCTCTCCTAGCAACATGACCAAAGTTTGTAAGATGAAGATTCTCCAACCTTGGTTACACTTTTCCCAAGACATATGGTTCTTTTGATAGTCATGGGATACTCAGTACTCTTGTCTAACAGCACAACTGGAAGGCATAAGTTTTCTTTTCTTATCTTTGGTCTTTGTCCAGTTCTCAGATGCATAGCAGGTGACAGTAAAGACCATGGCCTGAGTCAGGCACACCTAAGTCTTCAAACTAACATTATTACCAGGAAGCAATTAAAAATACCATGACTTGGGCTGGGCACAACTTAGTCTTTTAACAGAAATTGTTGCTCTTTAGAACTTGGAAGAGGTCATTAAAAGCAGATTTTCCCAATGCAACATGTATTTTTATATTTTCATTGCTGCGATGAGTACTTATTGTGGATCGATCCAAGCAAAATTAAAACAAGGACAACTTCAATTTTTTTTCTCCATTTATCATGAAATTGCCTATCAGTTCAGTGATGAGTGGTTTTTCTTTTTTAGATATTGACATGTAATTCATACTGAAGGCTGGAAATTCAAGCTGGATTCAAAAGAAGCCATGACACAAAGAATATCATTGCTGATATCAGATGGACATAGTATTAAGAGAGATAATAGATGGAGAAGGCTTCATACACAATGAAATGAAGATTAGTGAAAAAGAGGAAGTTGTATATACAGAGTGACCCAGAGGATGCAACATGGATTAAGAAGTAGATATAATATGAGGATGGCTTGTGACTGCACTGTGGGTAGTGTTTAACTGTGTTATATAATGGATCACTGCAGACAGTAACTGGCAACAACAACAACAAAAAATACCTGTATCTTCTCCTTACATTTCCAATTATGAATCATACCTATGGAACTCTTGCAAATATATTGAAAGTTAGAATGTAATCACCTATTAACTATGCCAACATAAAATATATTTACACTCACATCAGCTATTCTTTTATAACTCTCATAATTGTTTTTATAATTGCAAAAGTAATTTTTCCTCATGATTGGGATTAAATTTAACATTATGTAAAAATCACGTATATGCATTTCTCTTTATAATATTGCAATCATTTTACTTAACAAAAAATACCCCCAAAAGATTATTTCTAATCTTTTACAGAATATAGAAATATAGACACTTACAGTCATTTAGAACATGCTGCTGTTGTTGTTGGGCGTTGTCGAGTGGAGTATGACTCATAGCGACTCTATAAACAAAAGCTCTGAACTCTCTTCTCTCCTGTGCCATCCTCACACTTCCTGACACCTAAGTGCCCATTGCAGCAGTCACTGTATCAATTCACCTGGTTGAGAGTCTTCCTCTCCTTCAATGACCCTCTATCCACCCTTTCCAGCATCATGTCCTTCTCCAAGGAATAGCACCTTCTAGCAACATGTCCAAAGTATGAGACATTCTTGTCTCCAAAAAGCATTCTGGTTGCACCACCTCCAAGACACATCTGTGCGTTCTCTTGGCAGGCTATGAGATGTTCCGTGCTCTTCCCCAACACCACAGCTCAAAAGCATCAATTCTTTTTCTGTCATCCTTATTCATTATCTAGCTCTTGAATGCAAAATTAGTAAAGAAAGACTATGGCCTGAATCAGATGCACCTTAGTCTTTAAACTGACATTATTACTCCTCAATAATTGGAAAGGTCCTTAACTGCAGATCTTCCCAGTGCAATGTGTCTCCTTATTTCCTGACTACTGGTACCAACGGTGTTAATCATGGAACCAAGCAAAATGAAGCTGTTGACAGTTTCAGTCTGCTCTCCATTCTTCATGACATTGCCTATTGGACCACTGGTTAGAAATTTTGTTTTCCTGACATTGCGGTGTAATCCATACTGAAGGCTGCATTCCTTGATCTTCTATAGCAAGTGCTTCAAGTCCTCCTCACTTTCAGCAAAGAAGAAAGAAAAAACCAAAATAGATGTCAGAAGACTCTAAAGATTGCACTTGAGCATTGAGAAGCCAAAACTAAAGGAAAACATGTCAAAGTGAAAGAGCTGAACAGACAACTTCAAAGGGCATCTCAAGAGAACAAAGCAAAGTATTACAATCAAATGTGCAGAGAGCTGGATTGGAGAAGAAAAAGGGAAGAACTCGCTCTGCATTTCTCAAGTATTTAGAATACAGAATATAGAAAGATATATTATCAAAAATTATAGTTATTTAGAAAAGTTATCACACAATAAAAATGCAAAAATATACACCTACTTTATAGTCTAAAAAAATGTAAATTATCAATAAAATGCATAGATAAGTGATATGCCAAAATCCTAACAGAATATTACCTTTCTGACTCATCTAAATTTTTCTAATTTTCTGTAATGATGTTTTTCATAATAACAACAACAAAACATTTTTAAATTGTGACAATGAAATGTAGCAAAGAAAGAAAGAGAGAGAAAGAAAGAAAGAGAGAAAAACACCCAACACCTGAAACAAACCATATGAGAATATGATTTTCTAAAGGAAATAACTGGAAGGAGACGCATTGCCCCTGGGTGGGCTCAGAACCACCAACCTTTCAGTTAATAGCCGAACGCCTTAACCGATTGCTCTACAGAGACAACAAAATAGCAGGGCCTCTGAAAACCCTATGTACAACAGAACACACAGAGACTAACAGAGAAGGCAACTGAGGTAGAGCTTTCAAGTATGGAAATACAAAGGAAGAGGAGCAGTTGTAAGCAGACACTCGTGATTGGAACATGGAAGGTGAGAAGCATGAATGTAGGAAAATTGGATATTTTTAAGAAAGAAATATAATGCATAAATATTGATATACTAGGCATTGGTGAGATGAGATGGACCGGCATGGGGCATTTTGAGTCGGATGATCATGTTGTTGTTGATGAACACTCATGTTTATATTACCATGGACTGCCAAGAAAACAAACAGATCTGTCTTGGAGAGGGTCAAACCAAGTTTCTTCTCGGAGGCTAGATTTTGAAGCTGTTTCAGAAACTTTGGGCACACGCCAGGAAGGATGGTCCTTAGAGAGGGACATGATGCAAAAAAAAAAAAAAAAAAAAAGAACTTGTAAAATATTATATAACATGGGGAACCTTAGAAGACATCATGCTGGGTGAAATAGCTCAGTCACAAAAGGACAAATACTGCATAGTACCACTGTTACAAATCCAGTCTGACATGGGTCGGTGGGGTTGGTGGAAGGAGTATAGGATAGGAGAGCCTAGATAATGACTATTACATTAGAACAGATGAAGGAAAGAACTGTTTAAAAGGAATATATTATTAGGAATTATAGGTACAACAAGAGCTCAGAATAAGGAGTATATTAATTGCAAAAAGGACTGGGGGAAAGGGCAAGTTAGGTAATTGTGCAACAATGAATGAATCTTTAAAAGAGGAAAAATAAACTGGTGGAGGGGGAATGCAGGGAGTGGGTAAAATATAGAACAATGACTGATTGAAAATCTAATTTCTCTGTAAACATTCAAGAAATCAGAATTAAATTTCTTTTAAAAAATTAATATAAAATATTTCCCTCCCATTAAGATCCATTTTAAAAAGTGAACACTTATTTGCTTAAGAAACTACAACACTGAGAAATAGATATAACGTGCAAACTCTAAAAATGGAAAGGATAAATAAGCATCATAAAATACAATAGTAATTAATTGATTTATTACCTTTCCACTGACTGTAAGCTGGCATATTATTAGTCAACACTGAAAATACACACTGAGAAGTGCACTGTAAAGCTACTGACGGATAGCAACTGGGGTCAGAACAAGATGGAATATCTAATTTGATCCTCCATATTGTTCTTTCATGGTCTTACTTCAAAACATCTTCATTCAATTAACATTTATCATAGACCGGGTTCTCTAAAGAAACAAAACATATCTATATAAAATTGTACTTTTAGAAGAGAGAGAAAGGGAATATCAGTAAAATGTCTAGTGGTGCTTTATGGACTGCATGAAGTCATTTGTCTGTGTGGATCGTTATAATTGATGGCTGACATTGACAAAAATGACAATCTCTCATGAAGCCTTTATCTAGACCAAGAAGCTGTTGTCTGACAGAATGTTGCCTGGGTTAAAATCAGGAAGGATGTATATCAAGCCTGTATCCTTTCTCCACACCTACTCAACCTGTACACTGAGCACATCTTTTCAGAAACTGGACACTATGAAGAATGCGGCATCAGGATTGGAAGAAGACTCATCAGAAACCTTCATTATGTGGATAGCACAACCTTGCTTGCCGACAGAGACGGAGACTTGAAATGCTTGCTGCAGAAGGTTAAACCCTGTATCTTTCTATATGGATTGCATCTCAATAACAAGAAAACAAAAGTCCTTACCACTGGACCAACGGGCAATTTACTAGCCTCCCAATGGATCAAGAAAACATTGAAATTGTCAACGACTTCATCTTACTTTCACCCACAATCAATACTCTTGGTGCCAGCGGTCAGGAAATCATGAGATACTGCACTGAGCAAGTCCGTAATCAGAGACCTCTAGAAATTACCGAGGAATAATGATGTCAATTTGAGGACTAAGGAATGCCTGATTCAGGCCATGACTTTTCAGTCACTTGCTATACATCTGAAAGTTGAACAGTACTTTGGATAACAGAAGAAGAACTGATGTCTTTGAGCTATGGTTTTGGAGGAGAGTGCTGAAGATTCTATGAACTACCAAAAGAACAGATACGTCTTGGAGAAGATACAGCCAGAGTGTGCCTTGGAGACAAGGATGATGAAATTTCATTTTACATACTTTGGGCATGTTGCTAGAAGAGGTTATTCCTAGGAGAAGGGCATCATGCTTGGGAAGGTGAGGGGCAAAAAAACAGCAGGAGACTCTCAACCAGGTAGTTTGGCATGGTGACTGCCGCAATGGGCTTGAGTCTGTCAGAGACTGTGAGTATGGCAAGGGATAGGACAATGTTCAGATCGGTTGTTCATGGAGTCGCTATGAGATGTACTCGACTCAATGGCATCTAACAACAACAAGGATAAAAACATTCCTTGGAAAGGGACATCATGCTTGGAAAGGTGGAGGCTTGGTGAAAGAGAGGAAGACCCGTGATGAGATAGTGACCATAGAAATGGGCTTAAGTATGTCAGAGATGTTGAGGATTCCATAGCATAGGACAGGGTTCAGATCCTGTTCGGAGTTGTACTCAACATGACAGTACTCAACAACAATATCTCTCTCTATAGTCATGTATTGTTTTCCTAGCAGTCCATGGTATTCTCAGTACTCTTCTCCAGCACCACAGCTCAAAGGCATCAGTTCTCCTATCCTCCTTGGTCATTGTCCAACTCT
>NW_006399985.1:2355345-2357491 GCF_000299155.1 Elephantulus edwardii | reverse complement strand
CTGTTGTACATAGGGTCGCTATGAGTCGCAGGGGACTCGACGGCACATAACAACAACATAACAACATAGTCATGCATATCCATATAGAGAGAGATAGGTAGATGTATATACATCTATATATAAAGGAAGGGAGAGAGAGCAAGAGAGCATGAGAGACAGAGAAAAAGTTAAGAGAGATAATGGAAATGACTCACACACTTGCAAATAATAGCAAGTCCAAGGTCCAGAGCAACCCATGGCTCAGACCACAGGATAGAGGCTTTTCCTGACCCGTGGAGCCATGGAGGCTGATGAATTGAGGGCCATCAGGTAAGGCAGATCCTTGATTCAAGCTCAAGAACAGGATGTGACAAACCAGTTGCTGGACCTACATCTAGTAAACAGCAGCTGAGCTTTGCCAGCCTTCCATATCTATTCATCATACGTCACATCCCCTAAGCAATTCTCTTGCAACTCATTGACTCCTCATCGTCGAGTTCATCAACAGTATGATCATACGCCATCAGATCTCTTCAGTAGAATGGCCACCTCTTACGTGTCAAACCAGGAGACCCACCGGCACCGAGGCTCGCATAGCTTGTGTGACAACCATCACCATATGTTTTCTTACTTGTCCCTCCCACGAGCCTCTTTCCATGTTTATGTGCACGAGAAGACATCAAGGTCCTTAAGGGTGAAGGCAGAGTGATAACGTCAAGGATTATGAAGAGAGCACCAGTTCTGTACCAGTTTACTACTTTCCCCCTGTCATTTTTTAATCTTTTGGGGGGCAGATGACATATGACGGTTCACAATGGTCCATACTCATGATATTCATGACCTTGTTCAATCCTTTCTCTTTGGTTGTAAATGGGGAAAAATGACTTGTCACCTTATGAGCTGACTCTCTCTCTTATTTACTTTGATGAAACATCTCATTGTGAGCTGACCTAATACAGAGGTCAACTCGGCAAGGAACCTGCTCCCTTCAGCCAACAGACGGCAAGCAAATGAGGGGATCTCATTTTCATTTATCAAGCTGGATTTCCTATCAGTTTTATCCAATTCTAGAGAATATTTGCATTTAAAATCCAATGTCAGATCCATTATATAATTGTAAAAAAATAAATCAAATTATTGTGTAACAGTAACATTCTAAAAAAAATTAGAAGCCAAAAATATGTATCAAACACTAAACTTCAGACTTCTATACAAACTATTAAAAAAGTTTCAAAAGGCAATTGAAAGTGTTAAATGTTATTTATAGACATTTAGAATGTGGAATACAAAAAGCTTCAGAATGACAGAGAACAAAAAATAAATTAAGATCTGAGACAGAATTAAGTATATTTCAAGCAAGGGGAAAAATAGAAACACAATTTTAAAATGGAAATCAATTCTTACTAAAAAAGATGAATTACAGAAACACTTAAAATGAGCCAATTACAAGAGTATTCTTAAAGTTACACAGTTGTTTAAGCTTCATTTAATTCAGAGATAAGCTTAAAAGAACATCAATTACTACTGTATTTTTTTCTATAATGATCATATTAACTTAAGAATAGATCTGCTGGGTTGAATTATTAATAATGACCAAAGACAAAATGTGTCATGAGATGACATCAAGGACATCAAATACAAAGAAGAAAAAGGTGATTTAATAGGAAGGAAAGAAAATGCCAAATGACTGGAGTTTGTTGTAGAAGGGAGAAAAGATAAAGTGGATGGACAAGACCATGAACGAAGAGAGCCAAACGGAAGATTGCAAAGGGCATCTCGAGATCAGAAAACTAAAAGAGAAGGGCACACTTGATATTTCCCAAGCAGACAGAATAAAGAACAAATCAAAGCCTCAAGTTGCAATAATGTAGGAATCAGTGGGGAAAATACCGAATAATGCTCTCTGGCTGTTGAACCAAAACCAACTCATAGCAGGTGCTCCAGCAGGTTTTCAGAGGTTGTAAATTGCACACAAAGGCGACTGCCCATCTTTCTTCTCCGGAGCAGCTAGTGGATTCAAAACACGTGTTTCTGCTGCTGCAAAACTCCTTAAACACTAGGCCACCAGAGTTCCCTACTGAGTGATGTCAGAAGCATCAAAAGAAGATAGGGGAGTGGGGATGTGCGGGGGTGGGGGGGGGATTGTGTACCAATGAAGGAGTTTTTC
>NW_006399985.1:2351766-2354577 GCF_000299155.1 Elephantulus edwardii | reverse complement strand
CAGAACTACACTACCAAAAAAGAATTAGCACTGTACCGTTTCTGAAAGTAGCATATTATCAAGAATCAAAAACTGAAGAAGGCACTTAAGGAATTGGTGAGAAAGAATTTAATCATAGTAATTATAATAAGGCATCAAGAACCAGCTTCCATATTCCAACAAATAAGTACAAGCCTAGATGCAATCACTTGTCTATGACAAAAGATTTGGAATATGGTTGCTTGGAATAAATCCATATCCTCTTTCCCTTTTTTATTTTATATGAGTTTGTAAACAAAATTCATATACATTTTGTTTCATTTATGTACATTTTGTTTCACATATTCCTTCATTATCATTGTGTTTTTCACAATCATCCCCATACATTGTGTGTTATAAATTTAATCACCATCAATCTCTGGCCTTTAATTACCCTGACTTTTCAGGTGAGAGCCAATTTTTTTTTTTCAGCTCACCCTCATCCTCCAAAAAGTGATCTCACAACATAAGTTACCAAACAATCTCATTAGTATATTTCTGAAAATTGTTAAAAATGGATATAAAGAGAATGACAAAGAGAAACTATAAAAATTCAGATTGCAGTACTCTTTACCAACATTGTAATTCAAAGGCTTCAATTCTTTCAATTCTTGAAAAAACATCTCAAGGGAGATTTCATTAAATTTAATGGTTTTCATTTGTTTGTTCCATCTTTTAATATTATTATAGTCAACAATCTTCAAGTCACCCTTACTTTAAGCAAGCAAGGTTGTGTCATCTGCATGAAAAAGGTTATTGATGAGCCTTTCTCCAATCCTAATGCCACTTTCTTCTTCATAGAGTTCAGCTTCTCTTTAATTGGTTCAGCATACAGATTGAATAGGTACAGAGAAAGCATACAACCCCGATGCACACCTTTCCTATTTTAAACCAGGCAGTGTTCCCTGACCCGGTTCCTATTCCCATGAAAGGTGATCTGTGTTACGCAGATAACACAATGCTGCTGGCTGAACTGAGGAGGACCTGATGTGCTTGCTGCAGAAGGTCAAGGACCGCAGCCTTTAATATGGATTGAAGCTCAATATCAAGAAAACAAAAATTCTCAACACTGGGCTGATTTGGCAGCATCATGATAGATGGTGGTGAGATTGAGATTGTTAACAGCTTTAGTTTGCCTGGCTCTACAATGAACACTCTTGGTACCAGCAGCCAGGAACTAAAAAGACAAACTGCATTGGGAAAGTCTGCTGTCAGAGACCTCTCCAAAGTACTGAAGAGCAGTCATGTCAGTCTGGAGACTACAGTGTGTCTGATCCAGGCCATGGTCTTTGCGGTTACTTGCTGTGAATCAGAAATCTGGACAATCACTAGGGTTGATGGAAGGAGAATTAATGCCTTTGAGCTGTGGTGCTGGAGATGAGTATTGAATATATCATGGACTGCGAGGAGAACAAACAAGTTTATCCTGGAGAGGGTGAGACCAGGCTGCTCCTTGGAGACCAGGATTCTGAAGCTCCATCTGACATACTTTGGACATGTTATAAGCTGGAACTAGTCCTTGGAGAGGGATGTTATGCTTGGGAGGGTGGAGATACAGTGCAGGAGAGGAAGGTCCTTAATGAAATGGAGAAATTCAGTGACTGGAGTAATGGGGGTAGGTGTGTCAGAAACAATAAGATTGGCACAGGATAGAGCAGGGTGTAGGGATGTTGTAAATAGAGTCGCTATGAGTCATAGGAGACTCAATGGCACGTAACAACAACAGTAATAATAACACATGAAAGCAAAATAATTCTCGAAATCATTCAAAAGTTGGTAGAAATCCTCAATTCCCTCCTCTGTGGCCTTGGTTGTTGCACATATATTTGAATAATAGCCATGTTAACAGTCCTGTCTGTTTATGGATATAATCCTAACACTCACAACACTTTACCTTAGGATAGACCTTGATATTATCCTTTTAGTTATGAATGTCACACAATTCCTCCTCAGTTCTTCATCTCCAACATAGACAACCTTGATTTTCTAATTCAAACTGGCCCATGTCAGTCCATTTCAGTTCACTAAAGCCTAGAATGTCAATCTTCCTATGTTCTATTTAATTTTGTTTACACTTCCAGTTTCCTTATATTCATAGTTTATACATTTCATGTTGCAATTATTCATGGTTGTTTTCAGCTATTTCTCCTCATATTTCAGTGATTTCTCATCTGACTTCTATCTGTAATACCAGCTGCCTATGTATCTATTTTTTCAAGCATACTGAAATATTATTTTTACTGTATACTTACATTAAAGGTGTTTTATGCTATCTGAAAGTGTTTCTTTAGAAAGATCGACTTCTGAAATCTTTCTATGTATGGAAAACATTGAAGAGACACTTTTAGATACAATAAAACATCTTTAAGGTAAGAATATATTGACAATGTTTTTGTGTAATTGACAGGTAATTTTTTTTTTTTTTTGCTAGTAAGAACAAACAGACTTAACATACTATATGACACTGAGTCCAACCATTTGTGTATCTGTTTGCCTTACTGTGTTGTTGCGGTGCTCTGTCAAGTCAAAACCGACTCATCTGTTGAACCTCTGGCGGGCTTTCGTGGCAGTTAACGGCCCAGGATAACACTGATCCTTCTCCCACAGAGCAGCTGGCTTGCATGTTGCTTTGATGCAGGAAGACATGCCACCAACATGTCAGACAACACGAAGGTCATCATAGGAGACAGATTCCAGCAGAGATTCCAGACTAAGAGAAACTAGTAAGCAGGACTTGTCATTCACTTCTGAAATAACAGTCCTTTGCTATTCCTACGAGTTGTTGTGTTGTTG
>NW_006399985.1:2345369-2351406 GCF_000299155.1 Elephantulus edwardii | reverse complement strand
CTCTTTCTATCCTCCTTAGTCATTGTCCAACTCTCTGATGCATAACAAGTGATTGCAAAGACCATGGCCTGTATCAGACGCACCTTAGTCTCCAGAGAGAGTAGCAGTGGAATATTCAATATGGTGCTATAACATTTTACCCTCAGGCTGGAAGCCATTCAAAGTAGGACTCAAAAAAAGAGATGTTCTTCAAAATAAAGGCTCGAAGGCACTCAGAGTATGATTCAAAAAGGAGACGCTTCCTAAAAGTAGTTTCCTCTAATGATTCAGATGGAGTACGTTTTTACTCAAAATAAAGACAACCAAATGGTGCTGGCAAAACTGGACTTTGACCTGCAGAAAGCTGAAACAGGATCCATATCTCACATCTTAAAACAAAAATCAGTGCAAGGCAGATCAGAGACCTGGGAGCAGAGCCCCAAACCATAAAGTTCGTAAGAGATAAACTGGGATCAAGGTTAGAAGCACTAGTACAAAGTATAAAGAGACTGCCAAATACAGCCAGAAATGCACAATCTGAAGAGGAGAAAATTGATTAATGGGACCTTCTAAAGATTAAATTCATGTGTGGATCAAAACCTCTTTTCAGCAGAGTGAAAAGGAACCTACAGACTTGGAACAAACACTTGGTAATACCATCTCAGACAAGAGTCTTATAACAAAAGTTTATGGAATACCCCTGGGCTTCCACAAGAAAAATACTGATAACACAAAATGGGCAAAAGTCATGGAAAAAAATTTCATAGGATGATATTTGAATGGCAAACAGACACATGAAGAAATGCTCAAAATTATTGGCAATAAAAGAGATGCAAATCAAAACCACAATGAGAAAAAAAAATTAAAAAACAAACAAATAAACAAAAATACACAGTGAGGTACCATCTCGCTCCAGTAGCAGTGACAAAGTTTAACAGGGAAGCAAGTAATAAATGTTGGAGAGGATGCGGCAAGAAAGGAACTCTTACACATTGTTGATGGGATTGTAAAATAGTACAACCATTCTGGAAGGCAATTTGACACTTCCTCAAAAAGCTGAACATAGAAATTCCATATGACCCAGCTATTCCACTACTTGGAATATATTCTGAAAAAAAATAAGAACCGAGGCACAAACAGAGGCTTGTATACCAATGTTCATAGCAGCATATTTCACCATCGCAAGAACATGGAAACAGCACAGATGTCCAGCCACAAACAAATGGATTGAAAAATTATGGTACATTCACACAATGGAATACTATACAGCATGAGGAGCAATGATTTCGTAAATTATTACCTACTTGGGAAGGACTGGAAAGCATTATGGTGAATGAACTAATTTAGTCCCACAAGGACAAATATTGTATAAAACCATTATTGTAGAATGAGTATACAGATCCAAGGTGGGGGGAGAGTGGAAGCAGAGGGATGAGGATGTGCAGGGGAAGATGGGGTTAATCATGGGGTTGGACAATTTGATGGGTGAGGGTGAGGGAAATTGGAAAAATCTGTTCTGGAAATTTGAATTTTGTAAATAAACTAGTACAATTAAAATAATAAAAGAAAAAGGAAAGAAAAAAATAAAGACAAGCAGCTGTAATTATCCATTCACAATTGCTCTATGGACTGTACAAAGTATGAACCTAGGAAAATTTAATGTCAAAAATGAAGTTTGATATCTTCTTGTTGTTGTTATATGCCATCCAGTCATTTGTGACTCATAGCGACCCTATGTACAACAGCCCTAAACTCTGCTCTGTCCTGTGCCAATCGCACCATCTCCGATACACTCATCCCGATTACCCCAGTCACTGAATCAATCCACCTCATAGAGGGCCTTCCCCTCCTGCGCTGTTCCTCCACCCTTCTCCAAGGACAGGTCCCTCCTTACAACATGTCCAAAGTATTTTAGACGGAGCCTCTGAATCCTTACCGCCAAGGAACCGCCTGCCTGGATTAACTCTTCCCAGGATGAATCTGTTTGTTTTCCTAGCAGTCCATGCTATCCTCAATACTCTTCTCTAGATATCTTGGGAATTATTATGTTGAAATGGACTGATATTAACCAGTTTTAATTAGAAAAACATATAACCTACTGTGCTGGGAATGAAAAAATTTAAGAGCAATACTGTTGCATTAATGTTCAAAAACAATAATTCAAAATTTGTCCTGAAAACATACTGGAAGAAAAATCAGAGATGAGATGTGAAGAAAATGAAGAAAACATTAGAATCATGTGGGTTTACATCAAAAGGAACAACATATGCATGATTGGAATTCCAGAACATGAGAGTGACAGGGAAATCACTGAGAAAATGGTCAGAGAAGTAGTAGAGGAAAAATTCTCAGGTATTATGAACAGAAATCTACATTCAAGAAGTTCAGCAAAGACCAAATAGACTAGAGTAAAAGAGAAAACCTCCAGGATACAGTCAAATTCTCCAAAATAAAAGTTAAGGATAAAATTAAAATTAAATTAAAAGCAGCATGAGAAAAACAAAGAATCAGCTACAAAGGATGAACAGTTAGATTAAACTCTGAATTATCAGTAGAAACCACTGGAGCAAGAAGATAATGGGATTGCATTTACAAAAAGCTGAAAGAAAACAATTGCCAGCCAAAGATCCTATAACCAGTAAAGCTGTCCATAATATGAAGGAGAAATTTGGTCATTTTCAGAAAAGAAGAAACTTAAGGAATTTGTGAAAGCAAGACCAACTCTACAAGGAATTGTTTAAATAAAATGCATATATATATAGTTTATTATATTAGTTTATTACAAAGTTCATATGTATTATTTCTCACCAAGATTTTTTCCATTTCCTCTATCCATCCCTCCCTCTATTAATCAGATTATACACCCCCTGCCCCCAGCCCATCTTCACCTCTCTGCTCCCCCCTGCCCCATCTTGGGTCCTCATACCCCTTCTACAATAATAGTCTGAAACAGTATTTGTCCTTATGAAACTGAATTAGTTTACTTAACATAATGTTCTCCGGTCCCTCCCAAGTTAGGTAGTATTTAAAAAAATTGTTGCTCCTGTATGATGTTTATAGTATTTCATCACGTGAATGTACCATAATTTCTCAGTCCATTCGATTGGGGTTGGACAATTGGGATGTGTCCAGGTCCTTGCAATGGTGAATAACACTGATATGAACATTGGTGTACAAGTCTCCATTTGTGCTTCAGTTTTCATTTTCTCAGGGTATATTCCAAGCAGCGGAATAGATGGGTCATATGGAATTTTGATGTTCAGTTTTCTGAGGAAATGCCAAACTGCCTTCCACAGTGTTTGTACCATTTAACAATCCCATCAACAGTATATCAGAGTTCCTATCTCACCACAGGCTCTCCAACATTTATTACTTGCTGTTCTGTTAAACTTTGTTTTGCATCTTCCTTAATGCCAATGATTTTGAGCATTTCTTCATATGTGTGTTAGCCGTCTAAATATTTTCTTCTGTGAAAATTCTTCCCATGTCTTTTGCCCTTTTTGTAATTGTGTTATCAGTCTTTTTCTTATGGAGGGCCGGTAGCATTCTGTAAACTTTTGATATGAGACCCTTCTCTGAAATGGTACTGCCAAATGTTTTTTCCCAGTCAGTAGGTTTTCATTTTAATATGTTTGAAAAATGATTTTTTTTTTAAAAAAAGAAAAATTATTTTTATATGCACAGGGCTTTAAATTTTAGAAGGTCACATTCATTTTATCTTCTTTAGATTTGCCTTTCTGGTTGTATCTGGCAGTTTCTTTAGACCAGAGATTAAGCCCTTTAAACTTGATTCCAGTTATCTCTGACCAATTTTATGGTTTTGGGCTTTAAACCTAGGTCTCTGATCTACCTTTTGTTGATTTTTGTGTATAGTGTGAGATATGGATCCTGTTTCAGCTTTCTGCAGGTAATAATCAACTTAGTAGAGTGGCTGGATACAAGATCAAAACACAAAAGCAAGACGGACTCCTCTACAGTAACAAAGAAAACACAGAGAAGGAAAACAAGGAAGCAATACCATTTACAATAGCTAACAATAAATGGAGATATTTAGGAATAAACCCAACTAGAGACACAAAAAGACCTGTACAACGCAAACTACAAAATACTTGTCTGAGAAACAATATAAGATCTAAATAAACGGAAAAATGTTTGCTGTTCATAGATTGGAAGATTCAATATAGTGAAAAAGACAATGCTACCAAAAGCCAATCTTCATGTTTAACGCAATCGTAATACAGATACCAAATGTATTCTTTCAAAGAGACAGAAAAGGCAATTGGAAAGTATATTTGAAGAAGAAAGAGACCCCAAATAAACAATGCACTTCTGAAAAACAAAAAGAAAGTGGAAGTCTTAGCATTCCCTGATCTCAAAACCTACCATGTGGTTGTTTGTTGTTATGTGTTGTTATGAGTCACCTGCAACTCATAGCATCCATATGTATGTACCTGAACCTTGTTCTATCCTGAGCCAGTCTCACTGACTTCAAGATACTTAAACCCATTGCCCCTGTTACCATGTCAATTCATCTCATCTAGGGTCTTCCTCTTCTGCACTGTCCCCTGCACCCTTCCAAACATGATGTCCTTCTCCAAGGGCTGGTCTTTCCAGCTGTAATAACAAAAAAACCCCATGGTACTAGTACAATGGCAGGCACATAGACTCATGGAACAAAGTCAAGAACTCAGGAATTAATCTTTCTATTCATGGTCAACTGATATTCAACAAGGAAACAAACTCTATCAAATGGGGAAACCACAGTCTCTTCAACAAATGGTGCTGGCAAAACTGCACTGCTACCTGTAAAAGCTGAAGCAAGGCCACATCTCACACCATCCACAAAAATCAACTCAAGGTGGATCAGAGCCTAGGGGTAAAGCCCCAAACCATAAAGATCATAAGAGACAAAGTGGGACCAAGCTTAGAAGGCCTAGTCTATGGTATAAAGAGGCTGACAACACAAATACAGCGAGAAATGCACAACCAGGAGATGAAAAATATTGATGAACGGGAACTTCTAAAGATAAATCCCTGTGCGCATCAAACATTTTTTTCCAATAGGGTGAAAAAAAACCCTACTGATTCAGAAAAAAAAAAAAAAAGACAATACCATCTCAGACAAGGGTCTCATAATAAAAGTTTATAGAACAATGAAGGGCCTAAAAAAAAAAAAAATAGCTAGCAATCAAAACCACAATGAGATACTATCTCATTTCTCACTTCTGTAGCAGTGGCATAGTTTAGCAGGGCAGAAGGAACAAATGTTGAAGACGATGTGGAGAGACAGGAACTTTCATACACTGTTGATAAGACTGTAAAATAGTATAACTATTCTGTAAGGTAGTTTGGCAATTCCTCAAAAAGCTGAACACAGAAATTCCATTTGATCCAACTATCCCACTGCTAGGAATATGTTGTTGTTTTTATTGTTAGGTACAATTGAGTATGACTCATAGTGACCCTATGGACAAAAATCTGAACCCTGTTCTATCCTGTGACATCCTTACACTTTCTGACACACAAGAGCCCATTATAGCAGTCATCACGTTGATCCACTTGGTCAAGGGCTTTCCTTTCCTTTGCCAACCCTCCACCATTCTGGCATCATATCCTTCTCCAAGGAATAGCTCCTCTTAGCAACATGCCCAAAACATGTAAGGTAATGCCTCATCATTCTTGCCTCCAAAGAGCACTCAGGCTGTTCCTTCTCCATGAGATGTCTATTTATTCCAAGGGAATTAGAACTGAGATATAATTGCAAGAACATGGAAAGACCCAAATGTCCAACCACAATAGAATGGATTGAGAAACCGTGGTACATTTACATGATGGAATACCAACCAGCACTCAGGAGCAATAATTTTGAAATTACTACAGAACAGTCAACACTCTTCGCACCGTAGTCAGGAAATTAAAAGACGTATTGTTATGGGAAAGTCAGCTGTTAGGGACCTTTCCACAGTTCTGAAGAGCAATACTGTCTCTTTGGAGACTAAGGTGCATCTGATAGATGCCATGGTCTTTTCAATCACTTGTTATGCATCAGAGAGTTGGA
>NW_006399985.1:2318945-2345269 GCF_000299155.1 Elephantulus edwardii | reverse complement strand
AGATTCATCCTGGAGAGGGTTAAACTGGGTTGCTCCTTGGAGGCAAGGATTCTGAGGCTCTGTCTAACATACTTTGGACATGTTGTAAGAAGGGACCAGTCCTTGGAGAGGTACATCATGCTTGGGAGGGTGGAGAGACAGTGCAGGACAGGAAGGCCCTCTATGAGATGGATTGATTCCATGACTGGGGTAATTGGGGTGGGTGTGTCTGAGACAGTGCGATTGGCACAGGACAGAGCAGAGTTTAGGGCCACTGTACATAGGGTCACTATGAGTTGAAAGTGACACGACAGCACGTAACAACAACAGCAAGAACAACATAACTTGGGAGAGACTGGAGAGCTACATGCAGAATGAACTAACTCAGTCTCCTAAGGACAAACACTGTATAAGACCATTATTGGAAAAACTGAAGGTTAATTAGATAACTAGTAAAACATGTACAGGGATCAAAGGGGGGAAAGGTTGAGCAGAGGGGTGAGGGTGAGCAGGGGGGAATTCATGAGGTCACACAACCTGGTTGGTGGAGCGAGGGGGTGAAGGAAATGGGAAAGATCTGGCAGGTATCTGAATAGATGAGGTAATGGTGGGCATAGTTCAATGGTGATTAATTTTATAAAACATAATGAATGGGAATGATTATATGAAACACAATGTATGTTAATTTTGTATGCAAACCAATGTCAAATAAACATGAAAAGAAGCGCAATGCTGTCAGAACTAGGATAATATTCATATGTTCAGTCACTACAACTCAAATATGGACCCCAATTCCTAAAGAGAACATTGAGGAAAAGTTGACTATTTCTCCCAACTTCTGCATTCTGGTATTGACCCATCTGCACTCATTCAGTGACTGGAGTGTAAAAGTTGGAAACAAAGAAGAGGACTTGGGAGTTGGAAAATATGGTTTTGGTTCTAGAAATGAGCCTGGAGATTGCATGATAGAGTTGTGTATAGTCAAAGATTTAGTAATTATGAATTCTTTTTAAACAACCCCAAACAAACCCATAAACAGTAATTAAGCACAAGAACTACACAAGATGGAATACAACATTATCAAACTGACTACAGCTGTGCGGAGATGATGTGGAAACCCACTATCCGAAGCGAGGTCACAGTCAGGGCTGACTGGAACAGCACATCAACTCATTTCCACTGAAGCTGAAGGAAATGAAAACAAGTCCGCAAGAGCCAGTTACAGATTAGAGTTCATCCCACCTGAATTTAAAAACCATCCCAAGAACAAGTTTGTATTGCAACAATGCACTGACCACTAATGGATCGCAAAAGACCAGGTGAGACTTGTGGGATGACATCAAGGACACCATCCATGGAGAAGGTATAAAAGGTCATTACAAAGACAGCAAAGAATGAAAACATAAAAGTAGATGTCAGAAGAATCTAGGAAAATTCATAGTTGCTCTGAAACATAGAATATTTAACACCAAAGGAAGAAAGAATAAAAGAATTAAACAGAAAATTGAAAAAAGAGCAGCGTGAGCAGACAAAGAGTGATAATGAAATATACAAATTCCTGGAGCAAGAAAGTCTTAGGGAAGGGCACGCCCAGCATTTCCCAAGCAGAAAGAACCAAAGAGCAAATTCAAACCTTGACTTGGAATACTGAAGGATTCTATAGGCAAATAAACCATAAAATGACTCAGAAGTATCAAAAGGTGGAAGAAATGCATAGATGCTGAATCATTTCAGGAAATAGCATCAGAACAGAAACCAGTGGCTCTGAAGGAAGAAGTCCAAGTTTCACTGAAGGCATTGCCAAAATGCACTCAACTCATCTCTTTGGAATTGACACATCGCTCACCCTCTAGTGGATTTCTGAGTCTGTGAATATCATGGGAGGAGACTGCCCATCCTTCTCCAGCAGAGCTGACTATGGATTTGAACTGTCAGAGTCTTTGTTTAGCTGTGCAACTCCCAGCCGTCCAAGACACCAGAGCTCCCTGGCAAACAGTGAAGCTCCAGGACCTGACAGAATACCAACTGAAGACCTTCTGCACACCGCTGCAATCCTGGACCTTGTCACTAATCTACGCCAAAACATGTAGACAGCCTGGACAACCAACCGGAAGAGATCCATAATTGATCCCACTCAAAAATAAAAAAAAAAAAGTGATCCAACAGAATGCAGAAATTATCAAGCAATATTACTAATATCACAGGCTGCCTTAGAAAAATTCTGTCTCAGAGTAAGTGCATCTGGGGTGCTCCTGAGAGTCAAGGCTGGTGACACTGTCTCACACCCGCACCCATGGTGGGCATATTATCAGAAGGACTCGAGCCTTGGAGGGAGTTACAGAAGGCGAGGCGGACCCTGCAGGCGATCCAGCGACATGGTGACTGAAGCAATGAGCTTGAACTCTGGGCGGATGGTGAGGACAAAGCAGCATCCCCAGCTCTCCGTGGGCTGCGGAGGCTCGTCAAGCACTGCCCAAGGCTTGGCTCCTTCTCCTGGCCTCGTGGAGTCTCCCAGACACTACAAGGGAGATGCATTCAACTTGTACATTCTTCCATCACAAGATTAGTCTCCTACAATGAACTGACGGGCATTCCAAACCTGAGGCTTATTTTAAAGAATTCAAGAACAAACGTTAGGGTCTGAATTCTTGGAGAGAAGTTGCCTAGAAATGTTTCCCATTTCTTCCGTGGTCTATTTTTCTATCTTTACTGGGTTAAATTTTGTTAATTTATTGGTCAGCAATTCCCAGGTGAGGAAATGTCCAAATTTATTTGCTATGGCAATAAGCCATCTTTCCTGTTTAGTCTCTTCTACATTTGATACTTCACCTTTTGCAATCCTGATTTCGGATTTTTCCGTCTCATATTTGCTAGGGAAGTTACTGACGGTGAAAGGGTTATGGTGAGGAACCAGTTATGGGATCTGTGTGTCAGTTATAGGATGTGTGTGTCAGTTATAGGATCTGTGTGTCAGTTATAGGATCTGTGTGTCAGTGATGGGATCTGTGGATCTGTGTTAGTTATGGGATCTCTGTGTCATTTTCTTTCCCAAATCAGCAGTCTAGTTATACCTCCCTCCCAGCTTACCTAGGCTCGCTTTTGGTTTTTCTCCTTCTTCCCAGGTAGATGTCAATTTTCTTTCCTTTCATAAACATCCTCTTGCTGCGTGCTCCGTTGACTGCCCCACAGGAGTTCCACGCTGTCACCTGTGTGAGGGGAGGTCAGCAGGCCTGCCTTCCTTCCCACAGCCATGCGCCAACATGCAGCGTCCACATGCCTCTGCCACTAAGATCACCAGCAAATAGGCCTCAAAGCTAAGACTGCGGAGAAAGTGGAAGGTAGGTTTTCCTTATTTGTGAGATGACAGCAAAACTTCCTTTGACTTCGATGGCTTATCTTCTGACGAACACGTGGTCATTACCTTTCCACGCTTTGTGTTTGCATATAAAATACAAATTTGCTCAAAATATTCAAGCAGTTGACTAGCAATTGCAGGAAGGTAAAAAAATATTTGTCCAGCTAAGTGCTTTATCTCCAGTGGCACCTTTGTGGCGAGCAAGGAGTATTTAATCCAGTGTAACTCGACGTCACCCTCGGAGGGCACAGGCTGAGGGGAGGTGAGTGATCCAAACGCCAAGCCTCTCCAAAGCTTCAAACCCAGCAGTGACCCTGTGGACGAAGGCGGGCAGTCTCCTCCAGGGCAAAGCCTGCTGGAGGGCCCACTAGGCAGCTGTTCCATCTCTCTGGAAATGAGCTGAGTTTCTGTCTCAGCAGGTTTTATATGTAAGGTTTCCATGTTAGCCCAGTTAGTCTTACTTCTATTGTTAAGTGCTGTTGAGTCGTAGGCAACTCATAGTGATCCTATGAATGAAAGACCTGAACATTTGTATAACTTTCATCCTTTCTCCAGGTTCATAGGATTTCTGGAGGTGAGCTATTTCAGTTTTATTTCTACAAGTTAGAAATCAATTTTGTCAAGTACAGAAAACATACTAGTGTCCAGATCAAATAACAGCATTTCTGACTAAAATGGAAAAGGACAAATAGAGTAAGATACTCTTGCTTTAATTTTTTCATCTTTTTTAAAAATAATTTTAATGAGCATTTACAGAGATTTTGGATTTCCATTCATTCACTGCTGCACTTCTCTCCCCACCCCCTACACCCCAGTTCACTCCTCTCTTTCAAAAGTAAAAGAAACACTACTTCCCTGGTACACAATCCCCTCCTGCATCCCTCCCGCCGCCCCAAGTACATTCCACAATGCAACCTTAATTGTGGACTCGTGATAACCATAATTCCCTATCATACACCGCGTTTAAATTATTCA
The DNA here is from genome assembly GCF_000299155.1 of Elephantulus edwardii. Classification (NCBI taxonomy): domain Eukaryota; kingdom Metazoa; phylum Chordata; class Mammalia; order Macroscelidea; family Macroscelididae; genus Elephantulus; species Elephantulus edwardii. The sequence continues at coordinate 2,340,960 of NW_006399985.1, read as the reverse complement.
CTCCCTCATCTGTTTCAGTGCAGTATACACAATCTTGCTTTAATTTTTAGATTCTGCCAAGCCCTGAGTGTTTTTATACATAACATATTTTGTTCAGGCATATTAGTATCAGTGCAAATTATTTTTCTTTTCAAATGATTAGTGTTTCTGGTTAAACTATCAGTAATTTCTGAGTATAATGTAGATAGACTTCATAGACAAAATTGTATTTTCAAGACTTTGCTGACACACTCTGATGCCTAATAAAGTATTATGCAGGAGTATTCTCACATCTCAAAACAAGTACACATAAGGCATCACATTTTAGCTAAGTCTACTAATTTGTTAAGTGTAGGGTTTCCTTATTTTTAATTACTCCAGCTTTGTAAAACAAAAGATGTTACCATTTCATGTATCTATTCCAATTTTCTTTCATTGCCCCCCCACCCATATTTTTGTGAAGGGCTGTGGAGGAGGGGAGAGAATCTTATTGAAATTAGCTCAGTGGTAAGAAGCAGTGTTGCAACCCCTAAGGCCTGTGGTTGGAATCCACCAGTTGCTCTACAAAAGGATAGTCAAGTTCCTCGTGACTTACTGCCTCTGAAAACCAGCTGGAGGGTCGGTCGGTTCTGACACGAGGAAACACAAGTGTTATGAATGCTGCACCATAGAAAGCCGTACAGCCGACCCCAAGACGGCCCCTCTGGTGATTCAAATGCACCAGCTGTTCCCTGGAGAAAGATGGGCAGTCTTCGGAGAAATTGATAGCCTCTAAAAATTTGCTGGAGGGTCAGCAAGACTCTATTTGGACTCAACAACGATGGGTTGGTAAAAACGGTGGAGTGCTGGACTGTTAATGCAGAAGCTGAAGATGCACCTAGAAGCAGCCTGGAGGTAAGATGTGGCAATCGGCTTCCAAGTCAGAGCCCCAAAAGCTCTACACAGCAGCTCTACTCAAAACTGACCTGGTTAACAGCCTACTCACAACCAGCCCGCCTGCTGCTTGTCTTTGCCTGGTGAGACTTGGCCCAATTATCATCTCAGTTTCCCAATGATTGGCTCCTACTTCTAAATGATGTGCATTTCAGGAAGATTACTTTATAAAGCACTTGAGTGTTCCTCTACTCCCCAATTCATGTTTTAGTCGTTAAGCACTGATCACAGAAAATGAACCTGGGAGGGAACGTCCAAACAGATGAGCTACTGACCATTATGGAACAGGACAACAGGATGGACGGCTCTGGGGGCTCTCGTCACCCCAGCGTCTGCAGGGATGCGGGAAAAGCAGAAGGGGCCCTTACAGGCGACCAAAGGAAAAACACAAGAGACAGCAGGATCCGAATGACAAGGAAGAGTCAAAACGGCTTCAAGTCACAGACGAAGGAGAGGAGATGGGAAGCAATGGGCATGATGTGGGACAACCGCTCCAACTGCTGACCTTGTGGGGGCCCAACGGGGCGGGAGAGGAAGACCCTGGAGGAGACGGACTGACAGTGACTGTGGCAATGGGGACAGGTGTGTCCGAGATGGCAAGGCGGGCTCAGAGCTGTTGAGCATGGGATCACTGAGTCATAATCAACTTGACAGAACATATCAACCTTGAGGCAGGATGCCTGCGGAAGTGCCGGTGTCCCACTGTGGGGTCACCCCCGAATACCGTGACACTGTCTGCCAGTCTTCCAGTTCTGATGGCCACCAGCAAGACCTAGCTGAGGGGCCAGCCGTGTCTACAATGTGCACTTGGGTGTTCTTAAGGGGAACCAGACGGTGTAATCTATAAAGCACCCCCTGCTAATCACAAGGTCAATGATTTGAACCCACACTGTCGGCCTGGTGGTAAGGAGCTGCACTGCCAACACAAAGACAAGAGGTTCGAATCCACCAGCTGCTGCACAGGAGAAAGATGGGCAATCACCGAGCATGTAATCTGCTACTCCAGAATAACGCCCCCAGAGAGCCAGCTGAGTCAGTTCCAACTCACCAGTACAAAACACATCATCTGGGCCATAAACGCTGGGGGCCTAGTGGTTACGAAATCGTGCTGCCAATCCTAAAATAAGCAGTTCTAATCTACCAGCTGTTCCATGGAAGAAGGATTAGCAGATCTCCCGTGTGATTTAAAATCTCCTGGAGGGTAAGCCACGAGTTGGTTCCGACTTGATGGTACCCAGCTTGTTCCATGGGATAAAGACGTGCCTGTCTGCTTCTGTGAACATCCGGCCTGGGAGACGTAAAGGGTAGTTCTCTGGTCCATCACAGGGTTGCTATGAGTTGGAACTGTTTCAATGCCAAGTTGGTGTTTGGATTTGGTGTTTTGGTTTTGAGATTTTTTAAAAAACAATTATTACTATAATTTTAGTGTAAGTTTACTGAAAGGTGGGGTTTCCATTCATTCATTTAAACTGTGCTGTATATTTGCATCCTGACCAATCTAGATTTCTTCTGATATAAACATCCCCTACACAAAAGAAAGAACTAGTAATCCAACTATTTTTCTAATATATACGTTCCCACCACCATTAAAGCCAAGAAACTGAGGGCTTCAGCAGACTTTTGCCGTGTGGAATTGACCCAACGTGCCATGAAGATACCCTGATGCTAAGTGATGAGTGCAACGCAAAAGTCAAAAACAAAGACGACCAGTCGCTGGGAAACAGGGCTTTGGTGATGGAGAAGACGCTGGAGACTGCGTCACGGAGCTCTGTGCATGCGGTGCTTCCATTCACTGAAGATGCTTTTAAAACCCGAATGGCAACAATACACACAGAGCTTGCCGACGGACAACACAGGCACCAGACTCCTCCATCTGTGGAAGGAGATGATCAAAAGCTCAGGGTCAGCAGGGAGAGCAAGGCCGGCGGCAAACGGTGGAACAGACCGTCCACTGCTCGCGTGCAAATGCACTGAAGCTGAAGAAAAGGCCACAGAAATCTAACCCGCTCAATTTAAAGACGGCCCAATAGGTGATGCTTCCGACATTAATTACAGAACACCAGAGCAGCTGTGGGAGGACATCATTCATGAGCAAAGCAGAAGGTCATTAAAAATAGAAGAATACGATGGATGTCAGTAAAGACTCTGAAATGTGCCATTCAATGTTGAGAAGTCTAAAGAAATCGGAAGAGACTTCGAGTGGTGACTCGAGAAGACAATGCAAAGTATCTTGACGAAGAACGCACAAACCTGCAGTTAGGAACCAAACGGAGGAGGGACACACCTGTCATGCAAGACCTGCCGTGGGAAATCAAGCCTTGTGTTACATTGCTAGGCAGAGTCCGGCTCCTAGTGACCCGTGAACAGGTTGGTCCCTGTCCTGCCCTGTGCCGTCCTCATCGTATTCTGACACACTTGAGCCCAAGGCCACAGCCACCGTGTCAACCCATCTGGCTGAGGGTCTTCCTCTTTTGCCAACCCTCCACCTTTCCAAGCACAATGTCCCTCCAAGGAATAGCCTCTTCTATCAACAAGCCCCAAGTACGTGTGTCAAAGCTTCACCAACCTTGTCTCCAAAGAGCACTCTGGCTGCACTTTCTCCAAGACGAATCTGTTTGTCCTTCTGTCATCCTTGTAACATTATTGCTTCACAAGAGTTACTGTTGTTGTTAGCTGCTGTTGAGCACATCTCATAGCAACTCTATGAACAGACCTCGATCCTGTCCTGTCCTGTCCCCAGTCCCCTCCGTATGGTGAGCCCACTGTGGCACTGTCATTCCATCTCACTGAGGGTCTCCTTTCCTTCGCCCTCCCTCCACCTTTCCAAGCACGAAGTCCTTCTCCAAGGAGCCACCTCTCCTAACAACACACACCTCCAAAGCCTGTGGATGAAGCTCTATCTGTCTCCACGGAGCACTCTGTCTGTACTTTCTCCAGGATGAATCCGTATTTTTTCTCACAGTTGTTGCTGTTAGGTGCCCTGAAGTCAGAACTGACCCATAGCTGACCCACCGGTGGGTTTTCAGAGGCAGTCAACTGCCGTGGAGGAAATTATCCCTCCTTCTCTCGCACAGAAGCTGGTGGATTCGAACCGGGTGCCTTTAAGATTGCAGCTCAGCTTCTTTTTTTAATTTTGTGTGTGTGTGGACTGTCAAATCGGATCTGACTGGTATAGGAGGAGATTGTCCCTCCCTCTCCAGCAGAGCATCTTGTGGATTCGAACCGCAAACCTCGTGGATTGCAGTGCAGCTTCTTGCCATTAGGTGGCCCGAGCTCGCCGCAGCTCAGCTTCTTACCACTAGGCCTGCAGGGCAAGAACTGATAACTCAAATTCACTAAATGACAAGGTGAGAACCAAGACGAAGAGATCTCACCTCACTTGGAGCTTAGCACAGCTCCTCTAACTCGAGCGGCATTTCCAACAAAGGACGGACAGGAGAGCGAAGAGACAAGAGGACAAGAAATCAAAACGAAAACTCCACAAAAACAGAGAACTGAAAGCTTACAGTGAAGTGGCACGATGTTCTGAGTGAACTTAGATGGAGCGCTGGAGACATACAATGGGCCTGGCAAGAACGCGTCACTTCTCCCAGTCGTGAAGATCTTCCACTCTTCAGTATCATGACCAATTCTTGAGTATCCTGAACAACAGGATAGAAGGGGCAGGTGGGGGGAAGGACTCAGAGCCGTGAAAGGGGAGGGGAACACCTGGGAAACGCTAATAGTGACGACTGTACAAGAGATGCCACTGGATGCACCTGCAAAGAAGGCCGAGACGTCGCACGCGTAGTGACCAACTAAAAATTTACTATTTAAAAGAGAGTATCTGACTACTACATGGCTCAGTAGGAACAGTCCTTTTATTGGGACCCCAAGCGTGAAGCCGCATCCTGTGAGGAAGCCGTGTCCTGTGAGCTGCCCGTGTCCTGTTAGCGCCCGTGTCCCGTGAGCTGCCCGTGTCCCGTGAGCTGCCCGCATCCCGTGAGCTGCCCGCGTCCTGTTAGTGGCCCGGTGGCTGTGCTCTCTCCTCTCTCGGTCTGCTGAGCAGAAGCTGGACGAGCTGCAGCAGCACAGCATCGTTGAACCCTTTCACCTCCCCACCCTCGATGCTCTCATAGAGGGGCTGGCTGTGCGTCCCCCAGCAGAGGTTCTGACGAGGGTTGTTCTTATCAGCTTGTTCAGTCAGGGCCAGAGTGTTCAACTGGTAACAGAAAAAGGAGAAGTACTTTCCATCTGTGATCACAGCCTGAGAGACAAACGGCCGGGTGACGTCTGCTTCGCTCCAGAATCCTGCGAGAGAGAGGGATGCTGGGAGTGAGACACATTTCACCAACACGATCGAAACCTAACGCAGCACAACACATCAAACACCGCCGCAAACTCAGACCTCTCACCTACCAAAGCCCAGAAGGTCTCAGTCTTCTACTGTCTTTATTCTAACGCTAGGCTGTATTTTTGTGTTAAAAATGACTTTGTATCATCTAGTACAAACCGTTTTGACTTTGAGGGATGCTGAAAGCATTCTTACTGGAAAGGCCAGCGGCTCCGGTCCACTCCACGGCTCCGATTACCTGCCTCTGTAAGACAGCAGCCAGCAGCAGCCTGGCACGTGCCAGGCCACGTCCACATAAACTAACTGCTCCTCAGCGTTTCCAAAGCTGTAAACCACGGGAAGCACATCTCCAGGTCTCATCTGTGAGACGCACTGTGGGTGTCTGAGCTACTTCCCGGCCCCGCACCATTGTGTACACCCACTGCACCGTGCAGGGCTGCTCTGGGGGTCTCCGGTTTATCATTCCAAACTGTCTTCCCTAGCCAACAGATGGACTGTTTATGCTGAAAGAATACGGATGACAGAACAATTACTAATGCCTCTGAGATGTGGTGTATGAGTGGACAAAAGAACAAACAGAGGGTGCAGTTAAAGAGAGGGTGCAGCTGGAGCGCTCTTCGGAGCACCTCACATTCCTGCCATGTTGCCAGGAGGGGCTATTCCCTGGAGAGGGACAGGATGCTGGGAAGGGTGGAGGGTCGGCGAAGGAGAAGAAGGCCCTCGGCCAGGTGGACTGAGCCGGCGAGTGCTGCAGTGGGCTCGTGGGTGTCAGGGAGCGGGAGGACAGTGCGGAATGGTATACAGGCTCCACCCTGCTAGAGGCTGACCTAAGCTCGTGGGGCCTCAGCTTCAGGTGAGCTTCAGGTGCATTTGTCCTTCAGAAATGTCTGCTTCCCTGGGACATACGAGCAAGCAGGGTTTATGGAATGAATGAATGAACACTCTCCTAATTCACACCTTGATGCAGTCTTGGACGAGACGACACAGGACGGCCTTGATAAATTTCATTTTACATGACTTAATCCACCCTATTATTTCTTTCTAGCTTTAGGAATGCCTTCAGCAGGCTGTTGATATTGACAGGTGAAGTATTTGGCCACAGAGCCACTGAAATGCTTGCGGAAATGATCAGGGCAAACACTTGTACACAGAAATAGTCCAAGCAAGTGCATCCGGTAGTTACAAATACAAAATACTTCACTGCAGTTTTAAAAACAACGTCATTTGTGTGACCACCAAAGTTTTCAAAGTGAATCAGCTTACATTTAAACCTAAAGAATATGAAGTGTCACATCCTTAAAATGCCTGGGGAACTTTCCAAGAACAGTTAACATCATACAGGCAGCTTTACCTTGATACATAGCTTGGGCTCCTGTCCAAGCAAAGAGGCTTGCAATAGCGTTGGCTCGATAAACAACTTCTATCTGGTCAGCACAGTTTTGCCTCAAAAGCCTTTCCCTCTTTAACTTGTCCGGTAACAGGTGAAACTGGGTGTGACCGTAACAGCACGGATCGGCTGTTTTTGAGCCTAGAAAGCAAAGCCAACACTTGACATGGACGCACACGGGGAACAGAACACCATGCGGGTAATATTTCTTTTCAAAGGATCTTTCCTTTCTGCACATCATGCACTCAGTAATAAAAACACAAAAATAGAATGTCTGGGAAGTGTAATTTCTCAATTTGCTGGCCGTCACTGGGCCCATTATCACAGAGATAAATCTTAAGATTATATGGAAAGGCTGGTGGCCCAGTGGCAAGAAGGTGTGCTGCAACCCCGAAGGCACACAGTTCGAATCCACCACTCCTCTACAGGAGAGGAATGGGCAGTCTCCTCCTGTACGATTAACTGCCTCTGAAAACCTGCCGGAGGGTCAGCTATGGGTTGGTTTCGAGTCGACAATACACAACAACAACTTAAAATTTTGCAGTATTTCAGAGTCTTCAATTGTGTCATTATCCTCTAAGCTGGGTGACCTGCCTCAATGTCGTCAATGGAGGGCACAAACCCTTGATGAGGGAAACCTCCCTTATCATTTCAATGTAATGGAAATACTTTGCTCCTAACAGTCTTGCCATTTTTTTCCCTTATTGTGTGCGTCAAGTCGGAACTGACTGGCACAGGAGGAGATGGTCCCTCCTTCTCCAGCAGAGCATCTGGTGGATTAGAACCACACACCTTCAGGATTACAGTGCAGCTTCTTGCTGCTAGGCCACCAGAGCTCCCTTCCTAACAGTCTTCTATACCACATTTACAAGTAAATCAAACAAGGACCAGTATCTCAGGAACAATTGACTTTACTGGTAAAGTCTTTTCAAGAGAAAGTCTGAGAGTTCACTTCCTAAAAGCACAAAGCCAGAGAAGGGGCTGATAAAATTAATCTGGAAGGCTAAGGCCTTCCTTAAAATCTTCCTCAAGTCAGCTAGAAATGATGAAGGAATTTATAACAACAGAAGAGTAAGCGGCCTAGGAAACTCGCAGGCCCTCTTCAACGTTCCTAGCTCCGAGCGCAGCACAAAACAAGGTGCTTCAGCCAAAATACAGAGCTAAGCAGTGTAATTTCAAACTTCTTCCTAGATTTCAAATGAATTAAGTCAAATAAGTACCCTAACTATTTAAGTTAAATCCTACTTACTTACAAAGAAATAGAAAACGAAGATAAGTGGCAGCTAGGGAAGGAGGAAGAGAGACGTTTTGCTCCGGGGCCACTGTCCTACGTTAACTTTTGTGGAACAATTCAGAGAAGACCAGTGACAGTTGCACAGGATGGAGAATGAGAATGTAATCAACGTCTCTGAGTTCTGCGTGTACAAACTATTAGACTGGCAAATGTTCTTTTACTTTCAGTACATTTAAAAAATGAGAGCTGAATAAATATTTTCTTCCCAATTTTCACGCCTCAGACTATGCACGTTATTATTACTGTGAACTGAAGGAATCTCTAGGCCATCATCAATTCATTTTTCTTTATATCTAGTGATACTTTTCCCCTATAGTGTCAGGGATGTGTCCTGTCTCCATACTTTTGCAATCTATACACAGAACAGATCATTCGAGAGGCTGGACTTTATGAGGAGGAATGTGGTACCAGGATTGGAGGAAGACTCATCATCAACCTCCAATATGCACATGGCACAACCTTACTTCCTGAAACGAGGAGGGACTGCAGAATGCAGAAGGTCAAGGACTGTAGTTTACAATACGGACTGAGCTCAACATCAAGAAAAGGAAGATTTTCACCAATTGTCAGCATCATGATAGATGGAGAAGAGACTGAGGTTGTTAACAGTTACAGCTTGCTCAGTTCCACAAGTCCTGGCACCAGCAGTCAGGAAATCAAAAGATAAACTGCATTAGAAAAATCTGCTGTCAGAGACCTCTCCAGAGTGCTGAAGAGCAAGGATGTCAGTCTAGAGACTTAGGTGCACCTGATCCAGGCCATGGTCTTTGTAATTACTTACTAAGTACCACAGAGCCAGACATGACTAAAGATGACAGACGAAGAATCAATGCCTTTGAGTTGTGGTGCTGGAGAAGAGTCTTGAACACACCATGGACTGCCAAGAGAACAAAGAGGCTTGTCTGGGAGAGGGTGAAATCAAGCTGCTCCTTGAAGGCACGGTCTTGAGGCTCAGTCTCCCTATTTTGGGCACGTGGCCAGGAGGGACCAATCTTTGGAGAAAGATAGCACGCTCAAAGGGTGGAGGGACAGCACAGGAAAGGAAGATCCCGGACGAGAAGGATTAATACAGTAACTGAGACACGGGGGGGACATGTGTCAGAGACAGCGAGACTGGCTCAGGATAGTGCAGGGTTCAGGGCTACTGTGCACAGAGAGGCTGTGAATCACAGCTGATGTGACAGCATATAACAATTACAATAGCTAGTGATCTCAACTCACAGAGAACACTCTGAACACAATTTAGACCAAGAGAAAAAGGACAAGAGGCACTTACCAGTAAATATGATGTTTTCATACTGTCGTTTGAATAATGGAAGTTTGTCTGGCTTACAATTCATAACAGGGATGTCAACAGGAACAGAATAATCTAGTGGCACAAACTTTAAAAAGAAGAGAAAAGAAGTAACAGAGAAGTCACCGCAGTATGTGTATGCATTGTAATTACTTTCCTACTAGATATTTTAAAACCATAAAATTAAGTATTTTTACAAGCTGATTTAATACTGGACCAAATGTGTCCAATATCTGTTTTTATCACGTTTTACTGAACCACATTTGCTTACACTGTTAGCAGCAGAGTTGAACGGGTCTAATATGTAACTAATGACCCATGGAAAGTAAAACACCGGCAAGTGAGCCTTTAATAAGGAGCCCTGGTGGTGCAGGGGTTAAGTTACTGGCCACTGACTGAAAAGTCAGCGCTGGAACCTACCAGTCAAGCTACACAGACATGGCAGTGGGCTCAGCTGAGACCCTAAGGCACACGGCCACAAGCGCCAGTCGACCCAACAGCAACGCATTCGGTCTGCCTTTTTTTTTTTATTGTTTTTTGTTCCTTCCCAGTTTGGCAGTAATTTACAAAATCATTGCTCCTGCGTAGTATTCCATTGGGTGAATAGACCCTAGTTTCTCAATCCATCCTACTGTGTTTGGACATCTGGGCCGTTTACATGTTCTTGTGATGGTGAATAATTCTGCAGTGAGCATGCCGAGTGAACTAACTCAGTCCCGTAAGGACAAATACTGTGTAAAACCGTTACTGTAGAATGAACATGAGGATCCAAGGGGGGAGAAGGGTGGAAGCAGAGGGGTGAGGAAGGGCTGGGGGTGGAGGTGATTTATCTTAGGATCACACAATCTGGTGGGTGGCAGGAGGAGGCGTGAAGGAAATGGAAAAGATTTGGTGTGAAAAACAATCTATACGAACTTTGTAAATAAACCAATATAAAAAAAAAAGTTTAACATCTGAAACAGACACATAAAAGACAACATTCAAAATATGTTAGCTGTTTTCCTGCAAGAACAATAAATCCTTAAGAGGCTCAACTCTTCTCTGTGAAAGTGCCCACATAATTTACTACCTAGAGTGATGCTGGATGAACTGGGGGTCTGGGACCTAGAGTTTGCCAGCATTTGGGCGTGCCGGGATGGTAAGATACTGAAAGGTCGTGCCATGCCCAAGGTCTTGGGAGATTCGGTGTCAGCTGAACACAGTCTCTGGCTTCTTGAGGAGCACTGGCAGGTATGCGGGCTCCGGTCACTTGTGGTGTTCTTTTTGCCTCACGCGAGGGTTGGCAAAGCAGACTTGCCCGATGAACTGGATGGGGGGGTCCAGGGTTTGCCAGCATTTGGGTGTGCCGGGATGGTAAGGTACTGAAGGGCCCTCGGGCCTGTCTTTCATTGTTTTGTTCAGACATTCCTCTAGGTTGTATAGCCCTGGTATACAAGTTGCCGTACAGCAGTCACTTGTGGTTGCCGTGAGGCTGAACACTGTGACACTGATGTGTCAAATGCGTTAATGGTTGGTTACCCAATGCAGACAAAGAGTGGGATGGAGCTCGCCGATGAAAACAAGCTTGGAAGGAGGAGTGGCATCCACTTCCTTAATAGCTTGCCTCCAGAAACCCTATGAACCTGGAGAGAGGATGAAAGACACCCAAGCATTGAGGACTCTACTTCATAGGGTCGCTATGAGTCGCCTGCGACTTGGAAGCACTTAACAACAACACAGTGATGTTGTTGACTGTCACTGAGTTGGTTTCATCTTATGGCAACTGCTATGAAGTGAATCTGGATCCTTTCAAAAATAATCCCAAACCCACAGCTTCAGATTATGAGTTCAAAGGGGTACTTGACAGCAGGTTTGCTCATTGCAGTCTGTTCCTTAACTTCTTGGTTACTATTTACAGGCTGTTGTTAGGTGCCATCGAGCTGACTATATGCAACGCAAACATACGAATGACAGACCCGAACCATGTCCTTTCCTGCGTTTCTCAGTTTCTGACGTGAGAGTCCACTGTTACGGTCATTGTGTCAGTCCTACTCACTGAGGATCTGCCTCTTTCACTGACCCTCTGCCTTCCCAGAAGGCCCCATGGTGCTCAAAGAAGTTAGGCGTTCCTACGAGACAGACCTCCAGGAAAGCTGGAGGGTCAGCAGAAGACAGGAAGACCCTCGATCAGATGATCCAACACAGCGAGTGCACCGGGGGCTTGAGGTTACCAGACACTGGGAGGATGACACAGGAGAAGAGCTTTCAGATCTCTTGTTCAGAGGGTCGCTCTGAGTCAGACTCGACTCAACAGCACCTAACAACAACAACAAATCCCTCCTGAAAATATGCCCAAAGTGCGAGTCATGTAAATAACAATCAGACACGAGTACTAAAGTTTGTTTACTAAGAGAAAGGAAAAATCTCTACTGTCTTGAAAACTGATGTCTTAATTCAGCTGGTACGGCACTTGTCAGTTTGTTTTACGGAGATAACTTGTGGGTTGCTGTGATGCTGAACGCTATGCCACTGCTGTGTCAAATACCATAAGGGTCACCCATGGTGGACAGGCTTTAGCAGAGCTTCCAGATTAAGACAGACTAGGAAGCAGAACTGGTCATCAGGAGTCTGAAAACACTATGGAACCGTAGAGGAACACGGATAAGTTATAATATTACTGGGAGAGCCCAGACTGCAAGTCATTCAAGACGAGGAAAAATCATGGCAAACATTCTTTAGTAATGGGAACATGAAATGTAGGTAGATTGAATGTTGGAAAAGTAGACTGGTGAAAACGGAATGGAATGCACGGACATTGACATGTTAGACGTAAGTAAGATATAATGGACCAGCGTTGGCCACTCTGCATCAGATAATCACCCGATATGCTATGCTATGCTGGGAATGGAAAACAGAAGCATGCTGTGGCATACATAGTGTCAATAGTAATGCAGGTGCCAAAGCTGCACTAAAATCACTGGCAAGAAATAAGGACCCTGGGACGATAGGACATCAATGAATTGTTTCCATTAACAGATGCAGCTCTGGATGTGATCAATAGTCTAAGTCAGGAAATGTGGAGGACAGCTATCTGGCAACAGACTGGAAGAGGTCCGTCCATATTTGTTCCTATTCCCAAGAAAGGAGATCAAACAGAATGTGCAAACTATCAAACAATATCACGTTTGTAAAATATTGTTGGAGATCAATCAAAAACTGCTAGAACTGTACACAGATGTGGAAGTGCCAGAAGTTCGAGAAGGATTTAGAAGAGGCCATGACACCAGGGATATCACTGCTAACGGACCCTGGTTGAAAGTAATTTTCCAGACAGAATAATGTCTACTTATGCTTCACTGATTATACAAAGGCATTTGACACTGCATCAAGAAAACAAAGATTCTTACCACTGGACCAACAGGCAGTGAGTGTCATGCTGGACGGAGAGGAGATGAAACTGTCAACAGCTTCATCTTGCTTGGATCCACAATTAACACCCTTGGTACCAGCAGTCAGGAAATAAGGAGATGCACTGAACTGGAAAATCTGCAGTTAAAGAGACCCTTCCAAACTACTGAGGAGTAATGGTATTAATTTGAGGTCTAAGGCGCATCTGATTTAGGTCATAGTCTTTCTGATCACTTGCTGTGCATCTGAGAGCTGGACAATGAATAAGGATGACAGAAAAAGAATTGCTGCCTTTGAGCTGTGGTGCTGGAGAAGAGCACTGAACATCCCATGGACGGCCAAAATAATAGATATGTCTTGAAGAGGATGCAGCCAGAGTGCTCTTTGGAGGCAAGAATGATGAGACTTCGCCTCACATACTTTGAGCATGTTGCTAGGAGGGGTTAGTCTTTGGAGAGGGACATGATGCTGGGAAGGGTGGAGGGTCAGCGAAGGACAGGAAGACCCTTAACTAAGTGTACTGACAGGGTGACTGCTGCAACGGGCTCTTATATGTCAGGAAGTGTGAGGGTGGTGCAGGATAGAACAGGGGTCAGATCTTTTTTTTTCTTCCACAGGGTCGCTGTGAGTATTTGACTTGATAGCACGTAACAATAAGTTATGGCTAACATTGAGAAGAACGGGAATCCGGCGCACTGAACTGCGCTCCAATGAACTGAGATTCTGGACTCTTAAGAAGAATCTGGCATCAAGATCAGAGGCAGACGCCTCAATAACTTGCGTTATGCAGATGACACAACCTTGTTTGCTGAGAAGTGAGGAGGACCTAAAGCACTTGTTGCAGATGATCAAAGAACACACCCTTCAATATAGATTGCATCTCAATGTCAAGAAAACAAAGATTCTTACCACTGGACTGACAGGAACATCATGATGGATGGAGAAATGACTGAAACTGTCAACAACTTCCTATTTCTTGGCTCCACAATAAACACTTTTGGTATCAGCAAGCAGCTAGGTAATCAGGAGACATATTGCTGGAAAAGCCTTCATTCGGGACCGTCTCCAAATTACTGAGGAGTAATGATGTCAGTTTGAGAACTAAGATGTGTCCGATTCAGTCCATAGTCCTTCCGATCACTTGTTATGCATCGGAGAGCCACACAACGAATAAGGATGACAGAAGTATCGGTGCCTCTGAGCTGTGGTGTTGGAGAAGAGCACTGAACAGCCCATGGACGGCCAAGAGAACAGACAGCAAAGTCCTGGAGAATATGCAGCCAGAGTGCTCCCTGGAGGCAATGAAGGTAAAGCTTCGCCTCACATACTTCAGGCATGCTGTCAGGAGGGGAAACTCCTTGGAGAGGGACATGATGCTCGGAAAGACAAAGGGTCAGCGAAGGAGAGGAAGATCCTCCGGCAGGTGGCCTGACCTAGGACTGGTGGACTGACATGGGCGTTACTGTGTCAGGAAGAGCGAGGATGGTATAGAACAGGACACGGTTCAGACCTACTGTCCGTGGGGTTGTTACGTATCGCAACTTGACTTGACGGCACATAACAACAGCAAACCACCCCAATTAGTATTATTATTTGACCTTAGCACAATATGCCACGGCCAATTAAAAAGCTGACAGAAAATTTTAGGTGTCACTGAGACACTGACACGTTGCCTACCGCACTAAGGAGGCGGCAAAAATTTCAGATGTCTATCAAAGAAACTTGGGAACACAGGTCCAGCCAAAAGAACTTGAATATAACAGCTTACTATCTAATCTGCCTATATGCTGTTTCCTGTCATACAGACATATATAGACACAGACACAAACCCCCTCCTCACCTCTGGAAGCTGCTTGGAGAGGCGAATCTGGTTGTGCGGTCTATCGTCTATCTGGTATCGCAAAGCATCAACTCGACCTTTCCGATGGCCACGAGGGATTATTTCTTCACCACGAATCCAGTAAAAGTGAACCGGGCGTTTATAATCTACCAAGAGATCGTAAAAGGTTTTTTTAACATAGAGACGACAGAATGCTCACAATGGACCCATCACATTGTGCCGCTGTTACGTGTGGCAGGTCAGAGCTGATTCGCAGCTGACACTCCCGTGGTTTCCAGTGACTGCGAATCACTTGGTGGAGACCACTCATCTTTCTCTTGTGAAGTAGCTGGTGTATCCGAACGCTGTGCCTTTGGGTTGCTGGCACAATTCCTAACCCACAGGCCATCTATAATGGGTGCTGATGGATCCTGGTAAAACGTTGTTGATAGGGTAAGAAAACAGGGAAGTTAGCAAAGCTTTCATTTTACTTGGATCCACTATCAAAATCCACGGTCGCGGCAGTCAAGCAATCAAGACATGTGGCCTTGGGAAGGTAGACTCTCAAGAACATCTCTAAAGTGCTAACGGGCAGGGATTTCAGCCTAATGACCACGGTGCACCCAATACAAGTCACGATACTGTCAATGTTTCCCTTTGAATCTCAAAGTTGGACAATGGCTAAAGATGACAAAAGAACTGAAGCCTTTGAACTGTGGTGCTGGAGAAAAGTGCTATTTCAGAGTCTACCAAAAGTAAATACTGTTGTTGTTGTTAGGTACCATCATTAACCCCATGCGCAGATCTGAAGCCTGTCCTGTGCCATCCTCAAAATCCCTGACTCATCTGAGCCCACTGCTGCAGTCACTATGTGCCAGTCTGTCTGTCTGAGGGTCTTCCTCGCTTCTGCTATTAAGCCACCTTCCCTAGTATGTCCCTTTCCAATAAGGAGCTTTTCCGGGCAACATGCTCAAAGAACGTGAGACGAAGCTCTATGATCCATGCCTCCAAGGAGGACGCTGGCCGCACCTTGTGGAAGACATACCTGCCTATTCTTCAGCGAGTCCACTGGATATTCACTGCCCTTCTCCAATACTATAATTCAAAGGCATCAATTCTTGTTCTTTCATCTTTACTCACTGTCCAGCTCTCAGCAGCATAGCAAGTGACTGGAAAAAGACTAGCCTGAATCAGGCACACCTTAGTCCTAAGCTGAACATCATTGCTCCTCAGTAATTTGGAGACGTCTCTCACTGCAGACTTTCCCAGAATAATGTGTCTCCTGATCTTCTGACTGCTTGTCCCAAGTGTGTTGTAAATACAGTATAGCTGTCATCATTTTATGAGGAACCAGGATCAGAAAGGTTAAGGATGACGTCACAGATCATCAGTCTAGTACCTCAGAATATTCAAAAATTCCTGTTTCCTTCAACACTGTTTCCTGCTCAATTAAGAACAGAAGGAACCAGAACACTGGAAGTCTCAGCTGAGAACTCATTTATAAAACAAAGATTCTCACCACTAGGCCAACTCAGAGCATCAGTATGGATGGTGAAGAGATTGAGACAGTTAACAGTTTTAGTTTACTTGGTTCCACAATCAATACTCTTGGTAACAGCAGCCAGGAAATCAGGAGATGAATTGCATTGAGAAAGTCAGCCATGAGGGACCTCTCAAGAGTACTGAAGTGCAACGACATCAGGCTGGAGACTAAGGTGCGCCTGATTCAGGCTATAGTCTTTGCAACTACATGCTATGAATCAGAGAGTTGGACAGTGACTAGGGATGACAGAAAGAGAATTGATGCCTTTGAGCTGTGGTGGTGAAGAGTGTTGAATATACCATGGATTGCTAAAAGAACAAACAGGTTTGTCCTGGAGAGGGTGAAGCCAGAATGCTCCTTTGAGGCAAGGATTCTGAAGCTTCGTCTGACATACTTTGAGCATGTTGCAAGGAGGGACTGGTCCTTGGAGAGGGACATCATGTTTGGGAGAGTGGAGGGGCAGCGCAGGAGAGGAAGACCCTCAATAAGATGGATCGATTCTGTGAGTGGAGTGGTGGGAATGAGTGTGTTTAAGACAGTGAGGTTGGCACAGAATAGAATGGCGTTTAGAGCTCTTGTACATAGGGTCACTATGAGTCACAAGCGACTCGATGGCACATAACAACAAATATATTAAGATATCTACTGCATGTTATCTACTCACAGCTTTAGTTTGCTTGGCTCCACAGTCAATACTCTTGGCACCAGCAGCCAGAAATTAAAAGACGTATTGCCATGGGAAAGTCTGCTGCTAGGGACCTCTACAAAGTACTGAAGAGCAATGGTGCCTCTCTGGAGACTAAGGTGCATCTGATACAGGCCATGGTCTTTGCAATGACTTGTTATGCATCTGAGAGTTGGACAATGACTAGGGAGGATAGACGGAGAACTGATGCGTTTGAGCTGTGGTGCTGGAGAAGAGTATTGAGAGTACCATGGACTGCTAGGAAAACTAACAGATTCATCTTGGAGAAGGTTAAACCAGGAGGATCCTGGGAGGCAAGGATTCTGGGGCTTCGTCTGACATACTTTGGACATGTTGTAAGGAGGGACCGTCCTTCGAGAGGGACATCATGCTTGGGAGGGCGGAGGGACAGCACAGGAGGAGAAGGCCCTCTATGAGGTGGATTGATTCAGTGACTGGGGTAATCAGGATGGGTGTATCAGAGACGGTGCAAACGGCACAGGACAGAGCAGTTTTTGGCTTCTGTACATAGGGTTGCTATGAGTTGCCAGGGACTCGATGGCACATAATAACAACTGCATGTTATCTGGAGGTTGTCAGCTCTATCATTTTACTTGGACACACAATCTCTACCCATGGAAGCAGCAGTCAGGAAATCAAATAGCTTGTACTGTGCAACCTCTATGAGACAGTTAAAAAATAAACTACGAAGCCCAAAGAAAAATCAGTGTCTTGGCACTGTTATGCTCACAGAGTAATGAATACACCACGGACTGCCAAAAAGAACACATGGGTCTATCTTGGAGAAAGTGCACTCAAGGTGCTGCTTAAAGGAAGGATGCTGAAACTTCGTCTCACCTATTCTGCTCACGTTTTTCAGGAGGAACAGTCCTTGGAAAGAACCATCATCATGCTGGGCAAGGTGGGGTGTCAGGCAGAGGAAGGAGACCCTCAACGAGACAGATTGATGCAGGGATTGAAATGCTGGCCTTAAGTCCAGCAGACACGGTTAGATGGTGCAGAGCTGGATGAGCCTTCCGCCTGCGGTCCAGAGGGTTACGAGTTGGGGTTGACTAGAAGACACCTAACTGGATAGCAGAGACAAAGTTATGATGGAACCAGCAAAAATGATTTTTACAATGGTCCATCTCTTAATACTATGTCTGCATTGAACAGCTGCCCGTTTTCTAGGTATGCAAAATGGTTTCGTGTGATTCCTGGATGTCAAACACAGTAGCTCCGAGTTCAGATAGGTAGCCTAAAAGTTCCTGCACCTCAAGTTTTAAATTCTTCCTTCTTTAAAGCAATGGTGAGGACTGAATTATCTACTTGGGGTACTAAGGCCTGTCCTGCATTTAATCTTTACAATTTAGGATGAAATACTACTACGGCAATCCACATTTCCAAAAATAAGGAAAATGAGGGTAAACGATGTTGCTGATTGGGCACACGTGTGTATATACGAACACGAAGTTAATAACTGTGCACACACAGGTACACTTTCAGGTTTAAAAGCCAACTCTGGATCTGCCGCAGTCTTGCATTCACCTGACCTGTTCCGTGGCACGTCAAAGGTCTGGGGGGTCCTGGTGCAAGAAGGCTCCCAGGCCAGAAAGGACAGCTGGTCTGCAGTCAGCAGGTCCCAAACCCAATGTCCTGAGGCTAACGCAGTGACTGCCCCTGAGACAGGCAGCTCCCAAGCAGGTGCTGCTGCTGTGTCATTGAGTCAGAACTGGCTCACAGAACCCTGTCCTATCCCTGTGCCAGCCTCAGAATCTGACACCCTCAAGTCCACGGCAGCAGTCACTGTGTCAGTCCACCTGTAGGAGGGTCTTCCTCTCTTTTGCACAGTCTCGCATACACTGGGCATCTGGCCAGGAAGGGATCAATCCTTGCTTGGAAGGGTGGAAGGACAGCACAGGCAGGGAGGACTGATACAATGACTGGGGCAATGGGGGTCAGGGTGTCAGTCGGTAAGACTGGCTCAGGGCAGGGCAGGGTTCAGAGCTGTTGTTCACGAGGTCGTTATGAGTCACAGGTGTCTCGATGGCACCTAACAACGACTATCTTTCCAAGGAATAACCTCTCCAAGCAACATGCCCAAAGGATGAGGGAAGGTTCCCCATCCTTGCCTCCAAGGAATATCTGGCTGCACTTTGTCCAGGACGCGTCAGTGGTCGTTTTGACAGTACAGGGGATACCCAGCACTCTTCTCCAGCACACTTCAAAGGCCTCAATTTCCCTTCCGTCTTTGATCGTTTTCACCTCTCAGATGGGCAGCAGGTGAAGACGATGACCTGAATCAGGCCCTTGTTAGTCTGCCAACTGACATGCCTGCGCCTCAGTCCTTGGGAGAGGTCCCAGCGGAAGACGTGTCCTGAGCCCCTGACCGGTGCTGACTCTGGACTGCAGCTCCGATCTCCATCCCCCACGTGCTAGGGGACAGAGGGTTCTGGCAGGGAGAAGGCCGGCCGGGGTGGGGTGGGGGCGTGCGCTCACCGAGGACGGCCGTGGGCAGCGCCGGGTTGTGCGGACCCAGCAGGCCCACCAGGGTGGCCACCAGCTGGTCGAGGAAGGGCGAAACCACGACTTCCAGGTTCTGGTAGAGGGGCGCGCGGCGGGGCCGCTGCAGGTGGAGGTGCTCCTGCAGGAGGAGGTGGGTGACGGCGGTGCGCAGGGCGGCCAGGTCGGGGGGCGCGGGGTCCGGGATCGCGGGTCCCGGGATCGCGAGGTCCGGGGTCGAGGGTCCCGGGATCGCGGGGTCCGGGGTCGAGGGTCCCGGGATCGCGGGGTCCGGGGTCGAGGGTCCCGGCAGCCCCGCCACGAAGGCCGTCTTGGTGAAGGCCTGGTACCAGCGGTCGGCGTGGCGCGCGAAGGTCTGCGGGTACACCACGTATTTGGGGAACTGTATCTTGGTGAGGATCCGCAGCTTCTCGTCCACCGAGCCGGCCGCGTGCGCCGCCGCCTGCCACCGCTCGATCCGCCGCTGCCGCGCCGCCTTGCTCTTGGCCGTGAGGGAGGCCACGACGGGCGGGTAGCGGGCAGCAGGGGCGGCCGTGGCCTCGACCTCGACCTCGACGGCCGCGGTGTGCACACTCAGACCCCGGCTCCGCAGGCCCAGCCTCCAGCACCTGGGCGCCGCCATCTTTGCCTGCCGGACCACCGCGCAGAGGTCAAATGCGGCGATTGTCCCTGCGCGCCTGCCGTAGGGGGAGTCACTCGGGAAAGAGAAGTAACAGGTGGTTGGAGGAGGCCCTGTCCGTCATCCCAGGCCAGCCAATCAAATAGCAGATTGACGGTGACGTTCGGTGGCGGGAGGTTTGAGCCCGCGAAGGGGCTTGTGGGAGGATGGCTGGTCTAGCCTGTTTCCCTGCAGGTTGGCGGGATTTGGGATCCCCGGGTCCGCTGACCTGGAGAGTTAGTGTCATCGGTCAGTGACCGATGACGGTGGGCCGGGTGTGTGTAGATGCAGACCTCGCCTGGGAGTATCTAAGCAAGTGTGCAGCAGAGAAGCAGCGTTCCTTTCCAGGTGCTGCCACCTGGGTTGGTATTTGGACCTTGACCTTCTGGCCAGAAATTCTGCCAGTACACCCGGAGATCCTGGATAAGCTGCTCCTGTCACAGAATCGATCCATCTCATCAAAGGTCTTCCTCTCCTGGCCATCCCTCCACTCTCTCAAACATGATGTTCCTCTCCAAGGACCAGTCCCTCCTTACAACATGCCCAAAGTATATCAGATGAAGCTTCAGAATCCTTGACTCCAGGGAGCATTCTGACTTCACTCTCTCTAGGACAAACCTGTTTGTTCTCCTAGCAGTCCATGGTATATTCAACACTCTTCTCCAGCACCACAGCTCAAAGGTATCAATTCTCTTTCTATCATCCCTAGTCACAGTCCAACTCTCTGATACATAGCACGCAATTGGGAAGACTGTAGCCCAAATCAGGCGCACCTCTTAAGAGGTACTTCATAGCTGACTTTCCCAATGCAATTCGTCTCTTGATTTCCTGACTACTAGTACCAAGAGTGTTGGCTGTGGAGCCAAGTAAACTAAAACTAAAACTGTTAACAATCTCAACATCCATATTGATGCTGCCAATAGGCCCAGCGGTGAGAATCTTTGTTTTCTTGACATTGAGCTTCAATCCATATTAAAGGCTGCAATCCTTGACTTTCTGCAGCAAGCGCTTCAGGTCTTCCTCAGTTTCAGCAAGCAGGGTTGTGTTAATCTGCATCATGCAGGTTGTTCATGACTCATAGCGACCTTATATACAGCACCTCTGAACCCTCCCCTGTCCGGAGCCAGTCTCACTGACCCCGGCATTCATGTTCCCATTACCCTAATTACTGTGTCAATCCATCTCACCCGGGGTCTTCCTTTCCTTCACTGTCCCTCCGTTCTTCGAAGCATGATGTCCTCCAAGGACTGGCCCCTCTGGGAAACATGCCCCAACTATGTGAGACAGAGCTTCACAATCCTTGCCTCCAAGTAGCAACCTCATGTCACCTTGTCCAGTACTGACCTATTTGTTCTCTTGCCAGTTGTAAAAAGAGCAAGTGCCACATGAATATGGCTACATCTGACCTTTACCACCTTCACAAAGGGGAACTGTCCCTGTCAACACCATCAGTAACACAGAACCAATTCCCACGAGGTCAGACATATCCCACACCCTCTGTTAGCTCTGTTTACTCATCTTAATGAATCTTACTACTTTGCTGGGTTCAAACTCCAATGGGATAGCTCACAGACCACACAGAACCATATTGGGGAAGGAAAGAAATTGTAATCCAGATTAATAACAATACAGTTCAGACAACTCCTGAAATGTACATGCAAGCACCTCAGCATTGAGCCTCATGGCTTCAGGCCAGTATTCCCAAGTTCTCAGTCCTGCCAAGATTGACTTCACCTGCCCCTCGCGCCCTCAGGTCACATCAGAGCTCTAGTTCAGGCATATGTGTTGCTGCTGTAGGTATTTCTGGAGCAAGAAGAACATCCTACATTCTCTTATTTCCTCTTCAATGGCCCCAGAAGATCTTTCTCTGCAGTTGTTGTTGTTGTAAGGTGCCATCAAGTTGAGCATGACTCATAGTGACCCTATGAATAAAAGATCTGAACCCTGTTCTGTCCTGCACCACCTCACACTTCCTCTCACACAAGAGCCCATTGTGGCAGTCTCTGTGTCAATCCGCCTGTTGGAGGGTCTTCCGCTCCTTCATCAACCCTACACTTTTCCCAACATCATGTCCTTCTACAAATAATGGCATCTCTCAGCAACGTGTCCAAAGAATGTGAAGCAAAGTCTCCTCACTCTTTCCTCCAAAGAGCACTCTGGCTGCACACTTTCCAAGACAT
>NW_006399985.1:2296253-2297458 GCF_000299155.1 Elephantulus edwardii | reverse complement strand
ATTGGATCTGACTGGTACAGGAGGAGATTGCACCTCCGTCTCCAGCATCTGGTGGATTTGAACCTCCTGCCTTCAGGGTTGCAGCACAGCTTCTTGCCACTAAGCCACCATAGCTCCCAGTTTGATATTTTTTTTAATAAAATTTTCATTTTATGCTGGTTTACTTACAAAGTTTATATACATTGTTTTCACACCGAATCTTTCTCATTTCCTCTACTCACCGCTTCCTCCACCCATCAAATTGTGCAACCTTATGATTAACCACCCCACCCCCTGCCCATCCTCACCCTTCTGCTCCCCCACCCCCCTTGGATCCTCATACACGTTCTACAATAATGGTCTTATACAGCGTTTGTTCTTATGGGACTGAGTTCACTTACCGTAATGCTCTCCAGTCCTTCCCAAGTTAGGTAGTGATTTTCAGCACCATTGCTCCTACATGCTGTGTAGTATTCCATCTTTCGATTTCTTAACTGCTAATATCATGGATGGTCCCTGAAGATCCAAATAAGATAAATTACTGACAGCTTCAATCTTTTCTCAATCTATCATGATATTGCCAGTTCTCTGAGTCTTGAGGATTTTTGTTTTCTTGATAATGAGATGTAACGTGTAATAAAGGCTGAAGTCCTATTAATTATCCCAAATGTCACATAAACTGTGAAAACTACTAACTATTTTGAATATTCAAAACATACTTCTAGCAGCAACCAGTGCTAAGGTGGAGGGGGAAATGATGCTGGCCACGATGGCTACGGTTGTGTGTCGCTTGGTTGGACCATGATTCTCAATAGTTGAGTGGTTGGATGTTGATGTGATCGTCTTCCCTTGTGTGGTCTGACATGGTCACTATTTATGTTTGCATAATACCAATTTTCACATAATTATCTGATCTTGGTTATGTATATCTATGTGTATGTCTATATATAGAGAGAAAGGGCTCCTCTGATGGCCTAGTCACAAGAAGCTCTTCTGAAATTCCAAAGGCACGTGATTCGAGGCCACCAGCTACTCCACAGGAGAACAATGAGCAATCTCCTCCTGTGTAATCAACTGCCTCTGAAAACCCACCAGAGGGTCAGCTATGGGGGGGGGTTCTGACTCTATGGCACACAACAATAGAGATAGATAGATAGATAGATAGATAGATAGATAGATAGATAGATAGATGATTTGATTATAAATGTTTGTGTGTGTGTGTGTAT
>NW_006399985.1:2293386-2295143 GCF_000299155.1 Elephantulus edwardii | reverse complement strand
GGTGTTCAGCCTCACAGCAACCAAAGGTGACTGTGGTACAGCAACTTGTACACCAGGGCTATATGACCTAGAGGAATGTCTGAACAAAAACAATGAAAGACTGAGAACATGGCCGCCATCTCTCCCCTCTTCTTCTTTTGGGCTTGAAGCCTTCTGCTGCCGCCTTAAACCCTAGGCCAAGCCTGGCTTTAGATAGATAGAGATAGAGATGATAGAGATAGAGACAGAGAGAGAGAGAGAGAGAGAGAGAGAGAAATGATAGAGATATAGATAGATAGATAGATATGATATAGAGATAGAGATGATAGAGATGATACAGATGTAGATATAAGTATTGTAGATATAAATATATTATGCCAGTTGAATTAAAATAAATCCCAACTCATTGTAATATTTATATTGTTTTATCAAAGACTTTTATGAATCATTCATATGGAAACTATGTAATTATCAATAACTTGGAGAAAACAGAAATATATCATATTTACTAGATTTCTTGTAATAATGTAGCTATAACTAGGCCATTGTTGTTGTGTGCCATCAAGTCACCTGAGACTCATAGTGACCCAATGCAGGTTAACGCAACCCTGCCCCTTCCTAAACCAATCTCATCATCTCCAACATACCTAATCTCATTTCTCTAGTCACTAAGTCAGTCCATCTGATCCAAGGTCTTCCTCTCCTGTGCTGTCCCTCTACTCTTCCAAGCCTGACATCTCTCTCCAAGGACTTTTCCCCCCTGGCAACATGCCCAAAGTATGTGAGATGAAGCCTCAAAATCTTTGCCTAGGGAGCAGCCTGCTTTCATCCATCCTTTCCAAGACAACTTGTTTGATTTTCTGGCAGTCTACGATATGTTCAATGCTCTTCTCCAGTACTATAACTCAAAAGTGTTGATCCTTCTATCCTCCTTAGTTATTGTCCAGCTCTCAGATGCACAGCAAGTACTTGAGAAGACCATAGACAGCATCAGGCTTATCTTAGTTTCCAGACTGATATCTTTGCTCTTCAGTACTTTAGAAAAGTCCCTGCCAGTAGACTTTCCCAAAGGAATTCATCTTTTGATTTGACTGTTGGTGCCAAGAGTGTGGATTTTGCAACTAAGCAAGAAATACAGAGGACAACCACCAAGCCAACTGATAGGAAGAGATCTATATTTGTTGCCATTCCAAAATAAGATGACCTGACAGATTGTGAAAATTATCCAACAATATCATTAATATCACATGCAAGCAAAATTCTGCTGAAAATTATCCAAAAATGACTGAAACAGCATATCAGTAGAGAACAGTCAGATGTGCAGGCTGGGTTTAGAAAAGGCCATCGTACTAAGGTTAGTATAGCTAACATTAGATGGATCTTGGTCGAAAACAGAGAGTACCAGAGAAATGTCTATCTGTGTTTCATTGACTGTGCAAAGGCATTTGACTATGTGGATCACAACGAACTGTGGCTGACTCTGAGAAGAATGGGAATCCCAGAACACTTAACTGTCCTTATGCGAAACTAATACTTGGAGTAGGAGGCAGTCATCATAACAGAGCAAGGAAACACTGCATGGTTCAAAGTAAGGATAGTTTATGCTTGGGATGCATCCCATCTCCATACCATTTTAATCATCCAGGAGGATGACTGAACAGATCATTCCGGAGGCTGGGCTTTATGAGGAGGGATGTGGCATCTCACCAACAACCTGCGTTATGCAGATGACACTACCCTGCTTGCTGAAACTGAGGAGGACCTGAAGCTCTTGCTGC
>NW_006399985.1:2281105-2284661 GCF_000299155.1 Elephantulus edwardii | reverse complement strand
CTTGGGAGGGTGGAGGGATGGCACAGGAGAGGAAGACCCTCGATGAGATGGATTGATTCCATCACTGGGGTAATGGGGATAGACGTGTCTGAGACAGTGAGACTGGCAAGGGATAGAGCAGGGTTTAGGACTGTTGTACACAGGATTTCTATGAGTTGCAAGTGACCTGACAGCACATAACAACAACAACAATAATATACAGGCAAGTCTGTTTTATGCAGCATTTTCTTCTAACCAAGAAGTATTTGAAGCTGGTTATAGTAACATAAATCAAAATTACATGACACAGTAGAAACACATCATGTCAATCCTTCTGGTTGAGAGTGTTCCTCTCCTTCACCGACTCTCCACACTTCCCAGCCTCATGTCCTTCTCTAAGGAATGACACAGTGACTGCTGCAATGGGCTGTTGTATGTCAGGAAGTGTGAAGATGGTGCAGGACAGAACAGGGTTCAGATCTTTTGTTTATAGAGTCGCTATGAGTCATAGTTGACTGGAAGGTACCTAACAACAATGTATGTGTGTAGGGAATTTACTTTTCAATCAAAATAGAAAATGTTTCTGTAGTTTAGTTCTCCCCTCTGGGAGAGGAACACTGCCGTTTGAGAAAGGTTTCATTTTTCATGGCAAATAATCTGTGTTTCCATGTGAACACTGTTCTCAGATTGTCACGTGTCCACAGGACATTCAGAGCTCAGAGATCTAGTTACTTTGAACAGAGAAAGCAGATATAGTTCCGAATCCTTCTTAACTATATACTCTTTTCTGTCCTCTGCTCTATTTTGAGGAGTTAGGCCTGTGACGGCTTGGTTAAGCACTTGGATACTATGTGGAATGCTGGCAGTCTGATTTCATTAGCCACTCCACAAGAGAAAGAAGTGGCAGCCTGTTCCTGCAAAGATTTAGTCTTGGAAACACCACAGGGCAATTCTAGTTTGTCCTGGTCACCATGAGTCAGAATCAACTCGATGGCAATGGGATTTGCTTTGAGTGTTGATCCATTTTGAACATCATTATCATGGGTCAAGAAGCACGGCAGAAAACCGAAATAAATTAGAGATATTTCTAGTTTTCATTTTCCAAATATTTAAACCCTAACACAGTTTAAAGTCTGTAAAAAGAGTCTCCCTGATTAGGAGAATGTGTTTTGGAAATGTATGTAAATGAAGGTGTTTCTAGAGGACCACTACCAGGCATAGTGGCACATACCATCATCAACAACGACGTAGAGAGCTGGGAGCTCTACCACTGATAATACACGGTCCTGAGATTAGGGAGGAAAGAAATCTTCTCTATTCTCACTGCAAGAAGCAATAGAGCAGATGTCGGCAATGAAAGCGTTAGCAACTCAAGAAATATCTCCTCTTACAAACCCGGTGTGAAGAGAATCAGAAGACCTAAAAAACTTGGCACACAGGGAAATGTTTGGTTGAATCACAGCATCAGTGACCAGATTAAATGCTCTCCCAATGTCAGCCATGAAAAAGTAACCTAGAGGTCAAAGCAGGCGGATCATCCAAGAATGATAGAAATTCTCTGTGAGCCACGGTTAAAATAAGTCCTCAGAGTCAAAAATCATTCTCCTCAAACTTCAAACTTGTTGCCTTTGAATGAGAACGAACTCATAACAAACCCTCCAGAGAGTTGTCAGAGGCTTGTAAATCATGTGGGAGAAGCTTATCATTCTTGATCTGCAAAGCTGTTGGTACATTCAAATAAGAGAAAAAAGGCACAACAACTAGCCCTGGTGGGCTGGTGGCAAGAAAGTGCACTGGTATCCCGAAGGCACACAGCTTAAGGCCACCATCTGCTCTGCAAGATGGGCAGTCTCCTCCCGTGAGATTAATCGCCTCTGGAAACCTGCTGAAGGGTCAGCTATGGGTCGGTTACAACTCTATGGCACACAACAACAACTACAACATATATATATATATATATATATGTATAGTTGTTGATTGCCTTCGAGTCAAGCACGACTCATAGTGACGCTAGAAACAAAAGACCTGAAGCCCCTCTGCAACTATCAACATTTATCAAAGTTCATAGAGTTCATGTTGTTTATGAAGGGGAGGTCACTCCTGCTTCCAAATATATTTGTTTATTTACTGGTTGATTACTATTAATGTTGTTAGGTGCTATTGAATACAACTCATACCAATTGACATATTTTAACAAAGAGACATGGCCCTGGACGTGCTCACCAAGTTGGACCAAGAAATCTGAAGGACAACCACCTGTCCAACTGACTGAAAGAGATCTATGTTTGTTCCCATTTCAAAGAAAGGTGACCCAACAGAGTGCAGATTATCAAACAATATCATTAATATCACATACAAGCAAGATTCTCCTGAAAACTATCTCAAAATAACTGGCACATTAAGAAAATTGCCAGAAGTGCAGGCTGGGTTTAGAAGAGGCCATGATACTAAGGATATTGTAGCTAATGCTAAATGGATTTTGGCTGAAAGCAGAGAGTGCCAGAGTAATGTCTTTCTGTGTTTTATTAACTACACAAAGGCATTTGATTGCATGGATCACAACCCAGGCGGCAGGTGTCAGAAGAGAGGAAGGAAACACTGCTTGGTTCAAAATTGGGAAGGGTGTATGCCAGAAATGTGTCCTATCTCTGTACATTGTCAATCTCTATGCAAACAGATTATTTGAGAGGCTGACTTTACGAGGAGAAGTGTGGCATCAGGATTGGAGGTACACTCATCAACAGTCTGCGTTATGTAGATGACACAACCCTGCTTGCTGAAACTGAGGAGGATCTGAAGTGCTTGCTGCAGAAGGTCAAGGACTGCAGCCTTCAATATGGATTGAAGGTCAACATCAAGAAAACAAAGGTTGTGAAACTGGTTCTATCCTGTGCCAACTTCACTCTCTCTAAAACATCTACCCTCACTGAATCAATCCATCTCATCGAGGGTTTTCCTCTCTTGCACTGTCTCTCCCCCCTCCCAAGCAGGATGTTCTTCTCCAAGGGCTGGTCCCTCCTTGCAACATGCCCAAAGTATGTCAGATGAAGCTTCAGAATCCTAGCATCCAAGGAGCAGCCTGGACTCAACCTTTCTAGGATCCTAGCAGTCCATGGTATATTTAATACTCTTCTCCAGCACCACAGCTCAAAGGCATCAATTCTTCTTCTGTCATCCCTAGTCATTGTCCAGGTCTTGTGTGCATAGCTAGTAATCAGAAAGACATGACCTGAATCAGACACACCTTAGTCCTCAAACTGACATCGCTACTTCTCAATAATTTGGAGAGATCCTTAATTGCAGATCTCCCCAGTGCACTGTCTCCGCATTTCCTGAGTGCTCAAGAATTGTGCTAACTGTAGATAAAGCAAGATGAAGCTTGTGAAAATTTCAGTTTGCACTGCACCAATCATGACACTGCCATTTGGTCCAGTGGTAAGAATCTTTGTTTTCCTTGATATTGAGACACAATCCATTCTGATGCCTGCATTTCTTGACCTTCTGCAACAAGTGCTTCAAGTCCTCCTCACTTTCAGTAAGTAAGGTTCCAAATATATATCCTGTCTCTATACCTTTT
>NW_006399985.1:2268586-2281005 GCF_000299155.1 Elephantulus edwardii | reverse complement strand
GTAGAGAACAGTCAGATGTGCAGGCTGGGTTTAGAAAAGGCCATCGTACTAAGGTTAGTATAGCTAACATTAGATGGATCTTGGTCGAAAACAGAGAGTACCAGAGAAATGTCTATCTGTGTTTCATTGACTGTGCAAAGGCATTTGACTATGTGGATCACAACGAACTGTGGCTGACTCTGAGAAGAATGGGAATCCCAGAACACTTAACTGTCCTTATGCGAAACTAATACTTGGAGTAGGAGGCAGTCATCATAACAGAGCAAGGAAACACTGCATGGTTCAAAGTAAGGATAGTTTATGCTTGGGATGCATCCCATCTCCATACCATTTTAATCATCCAGGAGGATGACTGAACAGATCATTCCGGAGGCTGGGCTTTATGAGGAGGGATGTGGCATCTCACCAACAACCTGCGTTATGCAGATGACACTACCCTGCTTGCTGAAACTGAGGAGGACCTGAAGCTCTTGCTGCAGAGCATCAAAGACTTCAGCCTTCAATATGGATTGAGGCTCAATATCAAGAAAGCAAAGGTTCTCACCAATGTCAGAATCATGATGGATGATGAAGAGATTGAGATTGCTTCAGTTTGCTTGGCTCTACAGTCAACACTCTTGGTACTAGCAGCCAGAAAAGCAAAACATGATTGCGTTGGGAAAATCTCCTATCAGGAATCTCACCAGAGTACTGAAGAGCAACAGTGTCGTTTGGAGACCTAGATGTGCTTGATCCAGGCCATGGCCTTTGCAGTTACTTTCTATACATCAGAAAGCTGGACAATGACTAGGAAGGATAGAGGAGAACTGACGCCTTTGAGCTGTGGTGCTGGAGAAGAGTATTGAATATACATAACATGGACTGCTAGGAGAACAAACAGTCTCATCCAGGAGAGGGTAAAACCAGGCTGCTCCTTGGAGGCAAGGATCCTGAAGCTTCGCCTGACATACTTTGGGCATGTTGCCAGGGAGGACCAGTCCTTGGAGAGTGAAATCATTAGAGGGTGGAGAGACAGTGCAAGAGAGGAAGACCCTGGATGAGATGTTTGACTCAGTGGCTAGGATAATGGGGGTAATTGTGTCAAAGATAGTAAGATTAGCACAGGATAGAGCAGAGTTCAGAGCTGCTGTGCATAGGGTCACTATGAGATGTAAGCAAGTCAATGGCACGTAACAACAATAAAGTGGTTCTGGGCGTGACTTTTAACAGTTTACCTCTCCGACTAACTATCTGTGTTACTCTAGACATGAAACATGTTTGATATCTACTCTCAGGGTTATTGTAAGAATTAGTTGAGATAATGTATAGAAGATTCTTAGTATAACATCTGTTCCATAGAACTTTGTAAAGTACAGATTTTAATATAAATAGCAAACAGTTTTCAAAAATGCTTGTAGTATGTGTACATGAAACCAATATAAATCTAAGGAAACATGTTGGTGGATTTCCAAGTACCTGATATTTGATGTAACTCAGGGTAAAGACTTCAAAAAAAGCTTCAAGAACTAGAGAACTAGAGTGCTGGAATAGAAATACCTTACAGAGGGTTAGTTTTGTTAGTAGGTTTATTAACATCCTAATGAAGTACCATTCTACTTTTCTTTAATGTGACAATTGTGATATTTAGTTCTTGTTTCATTGGTCATTAACTTTTAGGTTGCATAGAATTATGAGGAAAAAAGATGGCTAATCCCCCTTTTGTTTCTTTCTTGATACCTCCTTTAGAGATAAGGATTCTGGGTTTCTTTTGAGATTTGCAAAAGGAAAAGAAAAAACTTCCATATAATTCACAAAAATCTTTGCTGTCAAATCAGAACTGAACCACAGCTGACTCTTCAACGACTTTGCAGAGGCTATAAATTGCACACGTGGAAATTGCCCCTCCTTCTCCCGCAGAGCTGCTGGTGACTTTGAACCTCCAGAAAGGATCCACCTTTGAACTGGCATCATCACTCCTCAGGGAGCGTGCCCCCGAAGCTCCTCTCCAACCTTTATTTATATAGTATTTTAGGGTTTGGTTCTACTCAGAGCAGGCTCTCTGCATTTGTTCCTTTAAATGAGAGACATATAAGGATTTCTAGGTTTCTCCAGTGCTTCATTTCCATCCCCATAGTGCATTTATGTAGCCAGCGTAGCAAGAAGCCAGATGAGAAACTCGTCATTTTTGTGCTATATTAAACTAAAGACCCACCAGCTTCCCTCCCATGTCCACTATGCACACAATTATCGAGCCTTCCAGAGAAAGTCATCCTTTGAGCTCTGGTCTCAAACCTTTTGCCATGATGCAATCTGGCTGTGGCTCAGAGACTGTTTCCTCTACATTGATTATCTACTGCTCTCTGTCAACATGTTGATCCTACAGTATGCCAAGGTTACATCATCTCATGTGCATGTGAAAGTTGGACAATGAATAAGGAACTCGGACGAAGAGGTGATGCCTTTGAATTATGGTGTTGGTCAAGAATGTTAAAGAGACCATGGCCTGTCAAAACAATAAACAAATCTGCCTTGGAAGAAGGAGAGTCAGAATGTGCGTTCTTAGAAATAAGAATGAGGAGGGTTGGTCTCACATACTTTGGGCATGTTATCAGAGGGGCCAGTCTCTGAAGACGTTTTTCTTGGGAAAGTAAAAGATCAGGGAGAAGGAATTAGACCTTGAACCAGCTGGATAGACTGCAACAATGCGTTCCCACGCAGCAGCAACTGGCGGCTGACTCCGGATCAGCGTGGCATTCTGTTGGACAGACTGTTGCTACGGTTCAACGTCCATTCCATGGTCCGCTCTGCTTTTCTCTGCCTTTCCTGTGATCTTAATTCTTCTTTTTAAAAACAATAACAACACAAAAACAAACAAAAAAACTTGTTTGCAGTATCATGTATAAAGCAGAGACATTTTTTGCATTTTTAAAGCACCCTTGAAGGGTAATTTCTTAACAGCAACATATGTCGAAATGATTGCTTAGATATATTACTGTAAATTACATCTATTGGTGAGTTATCAGAAAAATAAATGGAACCATATCCAATCACAGGCTCTCTGCAACTATCAAATTTTTTGTTAAGATTATAAGCAGGTTTTTTATTGTAAAATAGTAGAAGTTTACAGAAAAGTTGGACAACTTGCAATTTTAAGTGAAACAATTTTAGAAAATCCATGGACTCTTTCAGCAATCCACAAAGAATTTTCTAGATTCACAAGTGTGTAGTCTGCTTACTTATACAAATATTCATATGAAAAAGCTGACTTATAGTATTACTAGATTTACACATCTCCCCTTACTTTTTATGTGATCGTAATTATTTTGAGAAAAAAACCAAAACCCAACTTTTCCCCCTATTATACATAAAACAAGAATGTTGTTGTTGTTATGTGCCGTCAAGTCGCTTGCGACTCATAACAACCCTATGTACAACAGCCCTAAACTCTGCTCTGTCCTGCGCCAATCACACTGTTTCTGACACTTCCATACCCATTACCCCAGTCACTGAATTAATCCACCTCGTAGAGGGTCTTCCCCTGCTTCGCTGTCCCTCCACCCTACCAAGCATGATGTCCCTCTCCAAGGACCAGTCTCTCCTTACAACATGACCAAAGCATGTCAGACGAAGCCTCAGAATCCTTGGCTCCAAGGAGCAGCCCAGTTTAACCCTCTCCAGGATGAATCTGTTTGTTCTCCTAGCAGTTCATGGTACCCTCAGTACTCTTCTCCAGCACCACAGCTCAAAGGCATCAATTCTCCTTCTGTCCTCCCTCGTCATTGTCCAGCTCTCTGACACATAACAAGTGATTGCAAAGACCATGGCCTGTATCAGACGCACCTGCGTCTCCAGAGAGACGCCTTTGCTCTTCAGTACTTTGGAGAGGTCCCTAACAGCAGACTTTCCCATGGCAATATGCCTTTTAATTTCCTGGCTACTGGTGCCAAGAGTGTTGACTGTGGAGCCAAGCAAAAAACAAGAATATTTTCTGTAATTTATAAAGTGCTCCTGAAAGGTAATTTCTTAATTCAAGAAGGCTCAAACTTGACTGCAGGGAGTCCTTGTTATCTTCACTGTGATCATAATCCCTCTCAACCCCCCCACTTAAAAGAAACTGTACATTAATGAAACTTAAGAAGTCATACGCAGATTGCGTTTGTGTCTAGTAAACGTGGTCTTATAGCGTTTTCTGTAACCTGATTTTGGTGATGCTGATTGCGTCTGAAGGACACATTCTTCTTCCTCTTTCCTACGCACAGGCCTGGACATGTTACTGTAAACCACTCTCCTCTGGCCGTGTGCCCCGAGGACGGTCGAGGTCCGTGGTGATGCAGGCACAGGGATGTTTTCAGACAGGAGAGTGAAAGGTCCTCTAAAAGCTGTCCACTTTGCTTTCCTCTCCTCTCTGGAGATGTGGCCGCAGCGGCCAGGGCCTTTGCTGGCTCTGCATCCACATGTCTTCATCCTGTTGGTAGGTCAGCACGGTCTGGGCATGGGGACAGAGCTGCTGCGGGAAGTGGAAGAGCCACTCTGCTGTGTGCTCAGAGGCCAGGAGCCAGCCGGGAAAGCATCGCTGGGCTGTTGACTACGTGGCCCCAAACTATCAATCAGCTCTTGTTGACGCCGATGAAACAATGGTGAGCTCAAAGATGATGCCTTCGCACGCCAGAGACTCAGTAAACAGTTTATATTAGGATGTTTCTAAACTCGGTCAGTGACCATCAGGAGTGGCTGGCTCCGAATGCAGAGAGACTGATCTAATCTCATTTGATGTCTATGTTCAGAAAGCTAACCAAACGATGACATGAATATGAACTAGATATAAATATCCCAACTTGATTGTAAATGACAAGTTTCAGAGGGAAGTGGAAAGTTAGGATGATTCATTTTGTTCAGTGCACAGACTTCCAAATTGGTACAAAAATGACATGCTTTTCCAAAGAAAGGCTTCGCCTTTTCTCCTGCTGCCTCTGAGATTGCTCAGTCTCTGGTCATGTGTGGATCGCCGGCTCTGGGGAAAATGACCCCAAAAATCTGCTTCTACAGTCCCAACTCACAGCATTCCGCCAAGGGGTTTCTGAGGCGGTCTCTCTATGGGAGGACACCCCCCCCCTTTCTCCTGTGGAGCAGCTGCCGGATTTGCACTGCTACCTTTCTGATTTGCAGCCTGGCCTGTGGCCTCCTCCGCCACCATGCCTCTGTGTGAAATGTTGTTGTTGCTGTGGAGTACCATTGAGTCGGAACCAACTCATAGCTGACCCTCCAACAGGTTTTGAGAAGCGGTTAATCTCACGGGAGGGGATTGCCCACCCTTCTCTCATGGAGCAGCGGGTGGATTTGACCTGCATGCCTTTGGGATTACAGTGCAGTTTGTTACCTTTAGGCCACCAGAGCTTCCTCATTGGGAAATGGAGGTGAGAAAGTGTCCCCCAGCTTCCTTCCCTCTGACATTCATGCTCTTGAATTAGGATATTTCCTTGAAATTGAGACTAGACCAGAGAATGTGGTCGTTAGCTAATTTCATGAGTTTGGAAGACCCAGTAGATTGGATGCTTTCTTTTTATTTTAGTAGATTGGCAATGGCTAACAGTTCTAATTTGTAGTTCTAGATGATTTCCATGGCTTATCAAGAATTGTGGCTTAAAACTCTAATACCTAACATTCGGTGTTAGCTAACATAGATTAAAAGTCCTTTCAGAGAGGCAGAAAATGTTGACTCCAAACCTGTTTTTTTCCATATGAAATCTCAAGCACTAGCTAGACACTGCCCCTGTCTCGCCCCCTCCCCCCCAGAGCTTACCCAGCCAAATCGGTTTTAGCACCTCCCCTTCCAGTCCATTTGCCACATATTCACCTTTCACCAGCACTTAATTCTCTATCAAAATATTTTCCCAGGATGAGAAAAGAACCAACTTCCAGGCAAGAGAGAAAAGAAACTGAGTGATTTTTGCTAATGACTTCCAGATAAGAGTTTGCTTATTTTCCTAATGGCCTCCTGGTTCCTGCTAAGCTATCATGTCACAAATAGAACAGATAACTCTAATGGGGGGCCCTTTGGAGGATCTCACAGCACCGTTGTCTGCATGGAAAATAGCATAAACTGCAAGTGAAAATAATACAGTCAAGCTTTCTGACAAAATATTTCACAAATCAATAAAAGTAAACTTTGTGGGGAAAAATACTTCAGCACTTTTGTGTACACAAGGATGCAAATGTAGTGAAAAAATACTTGTGAGCTGCAAGCCCACATCGAGACTTTCTGAGTCCAGGCTTACCCTTCCCAGAATTCCCTTGGCTTTCCTGCTGTAATTATCTGAGATGCTTCTTCCAGAGTAGCCACTAATAGGAAAACCCTATAAAATAGAATGCAAACACTGAACAAACGGTAATGATGGTCATCAGTTTACCACAGTGGTTTGACAACATCAAATGTGAAAATATAACTTGTGGGTGGTTTCCAGAATCCTGTCAAATAATCAGTTGCTGAAAATAACATGGAGTGATTAAAAAAAAAAAAAAAAAAAAAGAGAGATGCTCACATAGTTTCTTCCTTGTAAGAACAGAGAAAAAAAAACAATAATGAAAGCATGATAGCAAAACATAGGTGCCATTAAAGGAAAGCATTTCAGTAAGTTCCACTATGATTAACAGTTTTAGAAAGAAAAAGCAGGTGATTGAGAGGAATCACTGTAACCAGTTTCTGCCACGGGAAGTACGTTATCTGCCTCTGGGGGAAAAACATGGTCTTTCCACTCAGTATTTGTATATATGAAAATGATGCCTGGAAGTGGGAAAAGTCCTGGTTAAAAGATATTGAGTTTAATATTTGCAGATGTGTTTAATTGCTTAGGGGGAAAAAAGGGAGAAGAAAGAAAATAGTCAAGTAAAACATATTATTATAATGTTTAAGGCATTTAAACCTATAATCTGGAATCACTTAAAAGCAATTCAAATAATTTTTATTTTGGTAATTTGTATTTTCCTGGATGGTGTAAGAGAAAGTCACTGATATTCTACCCAAAACAGAGAATGCTGTATGTAATTTCCAATTAAACATTAAAATCAAACGAAGCATTTGGGAGCTGTCAAAAAGAAACTTACATTGACTTGGATAACAACCAACAAAACAGAATAAAATTGCTCCTATATTAAACCGATGATCTAACTGTGTTCTGTTGCAGATTTTCCTTTGGAAATATATTTTTGCTATTTAGATCAGGTCCTCCTTACTAATCTGACTATGACCCCACCAACTGCTTGTTTGTATCATGGACAAGTAGCCTAGAAAATGTTGTTATTGTTAGATGTTGTTGAGTCACCTGCAACTCATAGCCACCCTATGTATAACAACTCTAAATGCTGCCCTCTCCTCAGCTAGTCTCACTGACTCTGATACACATAATCCCATTGCCCCAGTTATTCTGTCAATCCATCTCAACCAGGGTCTTCCTTTCCTGTGCTGTCCCTTCATCTTTCCAAGCATCTTTCCTTCTCCAAGGACAGGACCCCCCCTGGCCATGTGCCCAAAGTGTGTGAGACAGAGCTTCAGAATCCTTGCCTCCAAAGAGAAACTTCGTTTCCCCCTCTCCAAGACAAACCTGTTTGTTCTCCTGGCTGTCCACGGTATATTCAATATTATTCTCCAGCACCAAAGCTCAAAGATATCAATTCTTCTTCTATAATTCTTAGTCGTTGTCCAACTCTCTGATGCATGGTGCATAATTGTGAAGAGCATGGCCTGGATCAGGTGCACCTTAGTCTCTAGTTTGATGTAATTTCTCTTCAGAATGCTGAAAGGTGCCTGACAGCAGACTTTCTCAATGCAATTGGCCTTTTGATTGCCTGACTGCTGGTGCCAAGAGTGTTGATTGTGGAGCTGAAGGAGCATAGTTATTATTTTTACATTTTGAAAAGGGTTGTATTTCTAAAATCACTTATCGTGACAGTTTCTATTATATATTTCTCTTGGTCCTTTGACACGAGTATTGTCTAAACTTTTGAGATAGATTAAAATACCTCACAATTAGATATCTATGAAGTTTATCTTTCAGTATGACTTTTGCTAGCCATTGTTTAACTTTGCTACGTAGATGAACAGGAATATGTGAATGGGGCATGTTAGCTGACCCACTAAGAGACTGGTGGGAGAAAGATGAGCAATCTCCTCCAGAATGATTGACTGTTTCTGAAAACCCACCAGAGGGTCAGCTATGGATAGGTTCCAACTCGATGGTACACAACAACAACAACCACTTCACCAGGGGATGGACCAGTCTCAGAAGTCTATGAGGGTATTGCCTAGTCTTGCCGTTGAATTGAGCAAGACAGCAGTGAAGACAGACAGATCTTGTGGTGCCATCGAAGAGAAAGCTAGACAATGTAGGACAGCGACCTGAGTAGGAAGGAGAGCCAATATTGGGAGGACTGTGAACTTGGGAACACTGTCATGTGGCTCAAGGCTGAGATTTCTGTGTGTATATTTCTGGAGCTGTCTTGACTGTATTTTGCTATTTATCTGGATTGTAAACTTTTGACTTGCCAGTATGGCTCTGTGTGGTTTGTGGGTTATCACATCAGATTTTGGACCCAGCAAACCATGAAGCTTGGTGGGTGTTGAGATGGGTGGAAAGAGGTACGGGAACATGGGGAACAAGTTTGACCTCATGGGAATTGCTTTTGTGTTATTGATACTGTTGATAGGGACAATTTCCACTTGTGAAACTGATAAAGGTTGACCGTGGCTGTCTCCACATGACCCTTGCCCCTTTTACAATGTGGTTGTTGTTATGTGCCATTGAGTCATCTGTGCCTCATAGTGACACCGTGTACAACAGCTCTGAAGCTTGCTCTATCCTGAGCCAGTCTCACTGACTCCAACACTCCTATTCCAATTGTGCCAGTTACTATATCAACACATCTCATCTCAGGTCTTCCTCTCCTGTGCTGTCCCTCCACCCTTCCAAGCATGATGTTCCTCTCCAAGGACTAGTCCCTCCTGGCCATGTGCCTAAAGTATGTGAGACAGAGCTTCAAAATCCTCACCTCCAAGGAAAAGCTTGGTTTCACCCTCTCCAAGACAGACCTATTTGTTTTCTCGGTGGTCCATGGTGTGTTCAAGACTCTTTTCCAGCACCACAACTCAAAGGCATCAATTCTTCTCCTCTCATCCTCAGTCATTGTTTATCTCTCTGATGCATAGCGAGTAATTGTGAAGTCCATGGCCTGGATTAGGCACACCTTAGTCTCTAGACTAACATCGTTGCTTCTCAGTACTCTGGAGAGGTCTCTGACAGCAGATTTTCCCAAAGCAATTCATCTTTTGATTTCCTCGTTGCTGGTGCCAAAAGTGTTGTTTGTGGAGCTGAGCAAGCTGTAATTATTAACAACCTCAATCTCCTCTCCACCTCATGGTGCTGCCAGTTAACCCAGTGATGAGAACCTTTATTTTCTTCATATTCAGTTTCAATCTAGGTTGGAGACTATAGTCTTTGACCTTCTGCAGCAAGCCCTTTAGGTCCTCCTCAGTTACAGCAAGCACAAGATAGTGTCTTATGTATAATTTTAGATTTATGTTAATAGTTTAGCTTTAGCTCTTCTGTTCTTGTATATTTTTGGACTAGGATAAAGAAGTGATAAATGGAGTAGAAAATAAATATGATATGAAGATTTCTAAGACACCCTGAGAACTTTAAAACATATATCCTCATTCCTCTTCGGTTCCTTTTTAAGCTCTGAAATTCATTGTCATTGAGTCCAAATTGACTCAGAGCTGATGCGATAGGGAGTTTTCAAAGGCTATAAATCACACAAGAGGATATTGCTCATCTTCTAGTTTAGTCCAAGTGAGGCCTCACTCCCAAAAGCTTAAGGAAACATGAAAATTTAGAAGCACAGAGAGAATATATGCCCACTATATACCACTAGGTCAATTGGCAGCATCATGATGGATGGTGAAGAGATTGAGTTGTTGACAGCTTCAGTTTGCTTGGTTCCACAATCAACACTCTTGGTACCAGCAGCCAGGAAATTAAAAGATGAATTGCATTGGGAAAGTCTGCTGTCAGAGAGCTCTAAGGTATTGAGGAGCAATGATGTCAGTCTGGAGACTAAGGTATACCTGATACAGGCTTTGCGATTACTTGTTATGCTTCAGAGAGCTGGACAATGAATAGGGATAATAAAAGGAGAGTTGATGCCTTTGAGCTGTGTATGTTGGAGAAGAGTACTGAGTATACCATGGATTGCTAGGAGAACAAACAAGTTCATCCTGGAGATGGTGAAGCCAGGCTGCTCCTTGAAGGCAAGGATTCTGAAGCTTTGTCTGACATAATCTGGACATGTTTCAAGGTGGGACCAGTCTTTGGAGAGGGCCATCATTCTTGGGAGGGTGGAGGGATGGCACAGGAGAGGAAGACCCTCGATGAGATGGATTGATTCCATCACTGGGGTAATGGGGATAGACGTGTCTGAGACAGTGAGACTGGCAAGGGATAGAGCAGGGTTTAGGACTGTTGTACACAGGATTTCTATGAGTTGCAAGTGACCTGACAGCACATAACAACAACAACAATAATATACAGGCAAGTCTGTTTTATGCAGCATTTTCTTCTAACCAAGAAGTATTTGAAGCTGGTTATAGTAACATAAATCAAAATTACATGACACAGTAGAAACACATCATGTCAATCCTTCTGGTTGAGAGTGTTCCTCTCCTTCACCGACTCTCCACACTTCCCAGCCTCATGTCCTTCTCTAAGGAATGACACAGTGACTGCTGCAATGGGCTGTTGTATGTCAGGAAGTGTGAAGATGGTGCAGGACAGAACAGGGTTCAGATCTTTTGTTTATAGAGTCGCTATGAGTCATAGTTGACTGGAAGGTACCTAACAACAATGTATGTGTGTAGGGAATTTACTTTTCAATCAAAATAGAAAATGTTTCTGTAGTTTAGTTCTCCCCTCTGGGAGAGGAACACTGCCGTTTGAGAAAGGTTTCATTTTTCATGGCAAATAATCTGTGTTTCCATGTGAACACTGTTCTCAGATTGTCACGTGTCCACAGGACATTCAGAGCTCAGAGATCTAGTTACTTTGAACAGAGAAAGCAGATATAGTTCCGAATCCTTCTTAACTATATACTCTTTTCTGTCCTCTGCTCTATTTTGAGGAGTTAGGCCTGTGACGGCTTGGTTAAGCACTTGGATACTATGTGGAATGCTGGCAGTCTGATTTCATTAGCCACTCCACAAGAGAAAGAAGTGGCAGCCTGTTCCTGCAAAGATTTAGTCTTGGAAACACCACAGGGCAATTCTAGTTTGTCCTGGTCACCATGAGTCAGAATCAACTCGATGGCAATGGGATTTGCTTTGAGTGTTGATCCATTTTGAACATCATTATCATGGGTCAAGAAGCACGGCAGAAAACCGAAATAAATTAGAGATATTTCTAGTTTTCATTTTCCAAATATTTAAACCCTAACACAGTTTAAAGTCTGTAAAAAGAGTCTCCCTGATTAGGAGAATGTGTTTTGGAAATGTATGTAAATGAAGGTGTTTCTAGAGGACCACTACCAGGCATAGTGGCACATACCATCATCAACAACGACGTAGAGAGCTGGGAGCTCTACCACTGATAATACACGGTCCTGAGATTAGGGAGGAAAGAAATCTTCTCTATTCTCACTGCAAGAAGCAATAGAGCAGATGTCGGCAATGAAAGCGTTAGCAACTCAAGAAATATCTCCTCTTACAAACCCGGTGTGAAGAGAATCAGAAGACCTAAAAAACTTGGCACACAGGGAAATGTTTGGTTGAATCACAGCATCAGTGACCAGATTAAATGCTCTCCCAATGTCAGCCATGAAAAAGTAACCTAGAGGTCAAAGCAGGCGGATCATCCAAGAATGATAGAAATTCTCTGTGAGCCACGGTTAAAATAAGTCCTCAGAGTCAAAAATCATTCTCCTCAAACTTCAAACTTGTTGCCTTTGAATGAGAACGAACTCATAACAAACCCTCCAGAGAGTTGTCAGAGGCTTGTAAATCATGTGGGAGAAGCTTATCATTCTTGATCTGCAAAGCTGTTGGTACATTCAAATAAGAGAAAAAAGGCACAACAACTAGCCCTGGTGGGCTGGTGGCAAGAAAGTGCACTGGTATCCCGAAGGCACACAGCTTAAGGCCACCATCTGCTCTGCAAGATGGGCAGTCTCCTCCCGTGAGATTAATCGCCTCTGGAAACCTGCTGAAGGGTCAGCTATGGGTCGGTTACAACTCTATGGCACACAACAACAACTACAACATATATATATATATATATATATGTATAGTTGTTGATTGCCTTCGAGTCAAGCACGACTCATAGTGACGCTAGAAACAAAAGACCTGAAGCCCCTCTGCAACTATCAACATTTATCAAAGTTCATAGAGTTCATGTTGTTTA
>NW_006399985.1:2262559-2267076 GCF_000299155.1 Elephantulus edwardii | reverse complement strand
CATTTGGGAAGCAGGGCTTTAAGAGGAGGAATGCAGCATCAGGATTGGAGGAAGACTCATCACCAACCTATGTTATGCATATGACACAACCTTGCTTGCTGAAACTGAGGAAGATCTGAAGTGCTTGCTGCATGTAGTCTTTAATAAGGATTGAAACTTATATCAAGAAGACAAAGATTTGCACCATGGGGCCAACTGGCAGCACCATGATAGAGGGAGAAGAGATTGAGGTTGTTAACAGTTACAGTTTGTTCGGCTTCACAATCAACACTCTTAAGACCAGCATTCAGGAAATCAAAAGACAAATTGCGTTGGGAAAATCTGCTGTCAGTGACTCCCTCCAGAGTGCTGAAAAGGAACAATGCCAGTCTAGAGACTAAGGTGCACTGAATTCAGGCCATTGTCTTTGCAATCACTTCAGAGAGCTGGATAATAACTGTGAATCACAGAAGAAGAATCAATGCCTTTGAGTTGTGGTGCTGGAGAAGAGTCTTGACCATACCATGGACCACCAAGAAAACAAATAGGTCTGTCTTGGAGAGGGTGAAACCAAGTTTCTCCTTGTCAGGCTTTTGAAGCTTCGTCTCACATGCTTTGGGCACGTGGCCACGAGAGACCAGTTTTTGGAGAAGTCCATCGTGCTTGGAAAGGTGGAGGGACAGCACCGGAGAGGAAGACCTTGGATGAGATGGATTGATACGGTGACTGGGGCAATCAGGAGAGGTAAGTCAGAATCAGTGAGACTGGCTCAGGGCAGGGTCAGCTTCAGAGCTGTTGTGCATATGGTCACTTTGAGTCTCAGGTGACTTGATGGTACATAACAACAACTTCCTCTTATTTTGACTCACTGTGATTACAGTTAATAAGCTGTACACAACTTCTTTTGAGAACTATTAAATTATGAAAACTTAGCTGTGGAATGGATTTTTCCCCAAAATTTTACATTGGTTTGCATACAAAATTTGTGTACATTTTGTTTCATTTATATACATTGTTTTATTTGTATACATTCTTTCATTCACATATTGTTTCATAAGATCACTCCCATCCATGTGTTTTAAAAAGTTAATCACTATTGATCTATACCCACTCTGACCCTGTCTTTTCAGGTCCTCACTGGGTCTTTCCCATTTCCTGCATCGCTTCCCTCCTCCGACCAAATTCTTGTGATTTGACCCCTTCTCATCCTCAGACCTGCTACACCCTTGCCTTCCCCATTGGACCACATTTTACTAGTTATC
Source organism: Elephantulus edwardii (assembly GCF_000299155.1). Classification (NCBI taxonomy): domain Eukaryota; kingdom Metazoa; phylum Chordata; class Mammalia; order Macroscelidea; family Macroscelididae; genus Elephantulus; species Elephantulus edwardii. The sequence continues at coordinate 2,265,835 of NW_006399985.1, read as the reverse complement.
CTATTTTTACAATAATGGTCGTATGCAGTATTTGTCCTTATAAGACTGAGTTAGTTCACTCAGGACTATGCTCTCCAGTCTCTCCCATATTTTATGGTATTTTTCAAAATCATTGTGTGAGTGTTGCATAGTATGAGTATAACACAATTTCTCAATCCATTCATTTGTTGTTGGACATTTCGGCTGTTTCCATGTTCTTGCTGTTGTGAATAATGCTGCTATAAACATTGACACACAAATCTCCATTTGTGTCTTTGTTTTCATTTCTTTGATGTACAATCCTAGAAGTAGAACATCTGGGTCATATGGAATTTCTATGTTCAGTTTTTTGAGGAAAAAAAACATTTTGCAATCCCACAAAATGTGTATGAGAGTCCCAATCTCTTCACATTCTTACCGACATTTATAGTTTACCGCCTTGTTAATCACTGGCACTGCCACAGGGGTGAAATGGTATGTCGTGGTGGTTTTGACGCACATCTCTATTATCAGTGATTTTGAGCATTCTTACCATTTCTTCATGTGTCTGTTGGCCATCCTACTGTCTTCCTCTGTGAAAAGTCCACGTCTTTTCCCCATTTTTGTAATTGTGTTATCAGTCTTTGTCTTGTGGAAAATCCCTGTAGGATTCTGCAGCTTCAGTTATGAGATCCTTGTCTGAGATGGTATTACCAAGTGTTTTATCCCAGTTCATGGCTTTTCTTTTCACTCTGTTAATAAAAGTTTTTGGTGAACAGAGGTATTTAATCTTGAGAAGGTCCCATTCATTACTTTTATCCTCTCCTGGTTGTGCATTTCTGGCTTTATTTGTCAGTCTGTTTATAGTATAGGTGAGGCCTTCTGAGTTTGGTCTCACTTTGTCTCTTACGAACTTCACGGTTTTAGGTTTTACCTCTCGGTCTCTGATCCACCTTGAGTTGATTTTTGTGTATAGTGTGAGATATCGTGGAGCTGAGCAAGCTGTAATCATTAACAACCTCAATCTCTTCTCCATCTATCACGGTGCTGCCAATTTGTCTAGTGGTGAGAATAGGATTGCAGTGAGTCCCAAGCAACTTATTGGCACATAACCACAGCAACAGAGATTTAGATGCTGCTCTGCTTTCTGCAGGTCACAGTCTAGTTCTACCAGCATCAATCAAAGTTGAAGATGTTGGTTTTCCCCATTTGACAGGTTTGTTTACTTGTTATTCCCTACTTGACCAGAGATGGGTTGATTTCTGGGTGTGAAATTCATTTTAAGAAAGGTAGCCAGAAGAGTCCTTCTGCCTTGGAATGGTAACTTCAACTTTAAAATGTTTTCATATATTACCACTTCATCTGATTCCCACACAAAGCATTAGATAGCATGGCAGGCATTAACTTGTAGAACTGACTTTTTTATTTTTATTTTTAGGTTAATAAAATTAGTATCATAATGAGAAGTTGTCACATGCTAGAATTATTGAGAAGATCAGAAATACTAGTGAGAGATCTGACACATTCTAGCAGTTCAATGAATGGTAGTCATTGATAGTACCGATACATCATTATAGCCACTCATTGATACAACTTATGCCTTCAAAAGTGAGGTTCAAAGTGATTGTGGTTGATCCCAAGTCTTCAAAATCATAGTCCACAAAGCCTCATCCTTTGTGCCCCACAGAATTCCCAGTCAGGGTTTTTTTTTTTTTGGCCCCCCCCCCCCTTGGGAGAATGAGACTTGACTCAACAATAGAGAAGCCCAAGAGTAATCCGATAGATAACATCCCACCTGCATGACCTCAGGCTTTTGGGCTCACTGGTTACTTTTGGACAAAAAAGCTCCACAGAATCCTTGATCCTCCCACGTCTGCAGTGTTTATCTTCAGGGGAGAGAAAGGAATCCTCTCTGAAAAGGTCATAGTCCTTTTCTTTCAAAGGTGAGAAGAAAGAAGCCTTTTTTGAAGCTGCTTCACTGTCAAAGTTCAAACCTTGATTTGTGAAGCCTGGACTTGGGAAAAAAAGAATACTAAATCAAAGTAAAGTGGCTTTACATTTGTAAACTCAGGTTGTACTTTGTGGGATTAGAAAAACCACTCACTTTAAACACACAAAAACATCCATTCTGCATCCAGAGTGTGGTATAAGAATAAATTAACTCCACAAATCCTCTGAAACATGGGGTGCGCACAGGCCCGCACATTTTATTTTGAGCCACTTAGAATTAGGAAACTTTTACAACCTGCTCGTACTTCCTTGCCCGTTGCTCTCACCTGAGGTTTGTGCCTGGCTGGGAAAAGCCGGAGATAAACCCAGTCAGGGCTGGTATTCAACGTGCGGGAGTGTGGTTGGAAGGCAGTTAGAGGACAAACCTTCTAAAGCTAAACTTCTCCAGATGTGGAAGTTTAAGTCTGAGGATTTAAACTCAGACAGGGACAGCAACACCTCACTTGAAAATGTTCTGCAGTTTAAAAGCGATATATGGTTGGGTATTATGGTTATGACAAGAGTCCAGAATGAAGATTGCATAGTGGAGTGTACTGGGGGTGGGTGGGGTGTGGAATTGTATACTAATGATGGAATTTTTCTTTTACTTTTCAAAGAGAAGAGCAAACTGGCGGGTGGGGAGCGGTGGGCAGGGAGAAAAATGCAACAATAAAAGAATCGAAGTCCAAAATCTCTGTAAACGTTTATTAAAATTAATAAAATTTTTTAAAAATGTTCTCACCATGTCGCAGAAAAAGACACAGTTCTCTCCCAGATTATACTGTAGCAAAAAACCTCCAAAAGGTTCCTATTTATTAAAGAAAAGAAGTTTATTAAGTAATCACAAGGAAACTAGCTTCAAACACTACAGGTGCTGGGAGAACCTGATGATAATTATCTTCACAATCCACTGCCTGCTTTCTTTCCTGGCAGGAGTTTGGTAATCTCCTAATTGCATCTGTTTACATTTTTTACTCACCCAAAAAGGATTCAGCCCGGTCTTCACTTTCCAGCCTCGCTTCTCAGTAACATCAGATTTTGCCACGTGCAAATCAAGCGAAGCTGATTTTATGAAAACTGCAAACTGCGTGAACTTTTATCAACTTGTTTTGTCTTTGTGGCTTTGTCTCCAAGGAGTCCCAATAACCAACTACTCCACCCCCCCCCGCCCTTCCCCCTCCGCCCTTCCCCCTCCTAAAAGCCGAAAAGCAGTTCTCTCATTTGAATTGAGAGACAGAGACATTCAGTGGTCACCGGGGGAGGCAGAGGAGTTCCAAAATAGGAAGGGCTATTGGATGGGCCTCATCCCCAAAATCTGGTAACACTGGG
>NW_006399985.1:2255939-2262459 GCF_000299155.1 Elephantulus edwardii | reverse complement strand
GTTGAAAGTACTGGACAACTGCATTTGAAGGTCAAGCAAAAGTCACAGAGACCTAAATTCATAGATCTGAGGCAAACATTTTCATGTTAGTTATTGTTAGATAGAAAAAGAGCGTGAGGGCAGGGAGAGAAAGAAACAAACTGGTCCCAAGAAATGAACTGGCCTTTACTGTGCGTGCGTCTGAGAGGGACGCCAAGTGACCCGGCCACACAGCATGCGGACAGGATCGAAATTGCCCGGGCAGTCTGGGGATTGGGGGGGGGGTGTTGCTTTTTATAGGGGTCCCGGGGAGAACTAAGATGGTCTTTCTCGGAATTTGACGTGTTAATTAAGTCAGGTTTGGCCTATTTTGATCAGGCTCAGACCCTTATCAGGATCCAGTGTCTGGTCTGGTCTTTGACGTGACCAGCTGAGATGTTATCAGGTTTCTCAGGAAGTGATCCAGTCTGGGATGGGGGGCGGGGTGGGGGGCAACCGCCGTATTCTTCCTCCAGTTATGGCTTATATCTGGGAGCTCTGATGGCATGGTAGGTAAGGACTTGTGCTGCCAGCCTAACAACAGGTGGTTCGAATCCACCAGCAGCTCTGAGGGAGAAAGAAGGGCAATTTTCTCCCACATGATTTAGTGCTTCTTACAATGAGTTTTGCCTTAAATGTTGTTGTTAGGCCCTGCCGAGTACGACTCATAGCGACCCTGTGAAGAGCAGAGCAGATCTACCCTCCGTCCTATCCGGTGCCATCTGTAGACAGTTGCTCTGACAACGCAAAGGTGGGATCTCTGGTAATTTAAATCTAGAGACAGATCACGGCAAAGCTGGGCAACCTCCTCGCGTGTCTTATATGTCCTTATTGTTCTGATGTGCCGTCGAGTTGCTTGTGACTCACAGTGACTCCGTCGAGTTGCTTGTGACTCATAGTGACCCTGTGTACAACAGCTCTAAAACCTGCTCTATCCTGAACCACTTCCATTGCCTCCAATACACCTACCCCCATCACTCCAGTCACTGAGTCGATTCTCCATCTGTCATCCTTAGTCACTGTCCAGCTCTCTGATGCATAGCAAGTAATTGAGAAGACCATGGCTTGGATCAGGAGCACCTTAGTCTCTAGACTGACATCATTGCTCTTCAGTATTCTGGAGAGGTCCTGACAGCAGATTTTCTCAGTGCAATTTGTCTTTTGATTTCCTGGTTGCTGATACCGAGAGTGTTGATTGTGGAGTCTTATATGTTGTTGCTTGTTGTTATGCATCATCAAGTCACCTACCTGTAACTCATAGCGACGATTAGCTCAGAAAGCTGCCCAATCCTATGGAAATCTCATCATCTTTGACAGACCTAATCCTATTGCTCCAGTCATTGAGGCAACCCATCTCATTCGAGGTCATACTCTTCTGCGCTGTCCCTCCATCCTCCCAAGGATGATGTCACTCTCCAACTCTCCAAGTACTGGTTCCTCTCAGCCACGTGCCCAAAGTATGTGAGGTAGAGCTTCAAAATCCTTGTCTCCAGGGAACAAAGTGGTTTCACCCTATTTAATAAACAGGCCTGTTTATTCTCTTGGTAATCTCTGGTATGTTCAACACTCTTCTCCAGAAGCACAGCTCAAAGGCATTGATCTTTCTTCTATCATCCTTAGTTATTGCCCAGCTCAGCAGCAAGAAGTTGTGCCGTAATCTTAAAGGTATATGGTTCAAGTCTACCAGCTGCTCCAAAGGAGAAGGATGTGCAATTTCCCATTCAATTATGTACCTCTTTAAAACCTACTCAGAGGGTCAGCTATGAATCTGTTCCAACTCAGTAGTGCACAACAATAACAATGGCCTTGATAGAGTCTGGTGGCTTAGTGGTTAGGAATTGTGCAGCCAACCCAAAGGTAGTGGTGGTGGTGTTAAGTGCTTTCGAGTCATAACGACTCATAGTGACCCTATGAACTAAAGACCTGAACACTTGTAAAGCTTTCATCTTTCTTCAAGTTCATAGGGTTTCCAGAGGCAAGCTATTTCAGAAGTGGATGCCACTCCTGCTTCCAAGCTTGTTTTAATCGAGGAGCTCCACCAAACACTGTCCATCATGGGTGACCATTCTTGCATTTGACTCATCAGTGTCACAGTGTTCGGCTTCACAGCAACCATGAGTTACCTCTGTACAGCAAGTGGACAGACCAGGGTTACACGACCTAGAAAAATGTTTGACCAAAAACAATTAAAGGCAGGCCTGAGGGCCGCAGGCCCAAGGACCCAATAGGATTTTAAGCTAGGGCCTGGAGGAGGCTCCGAAGGCTCGACTCCACCCTTACTTACCTTTACTCTAAGGGTCAGGGCCACCCAGGCAGCTTTGAAAGCCAAAAAGGACAGTAACACACAACGCAAAAGACCCCAGAAACTTCCCTTGCCTGACTGCCACCAAGAGGAGCCCCCATGAAGGCGCCAGCCATCCCACCAGCTTAGCCGGCTGACTTCCAGATTGGAGGGAGACTCCTGTCCCCAAGCCTCGTGAAGGATTTTAAGCTAGGGCCTGTTGCAGGATCCGTAGGCTCGACCCCAAAGGTATGCTGTTCAAATCCACCAATTTCTCCAGGAGAGAAACCTGGGTAATCTCCTCTTTTGTGCTTAACTACCTAACTGGTCTGAATCCTGTCCTTTCATGTGCCGTGCTGACCATCTCTGATACACCCTTCATCAATCCACCTTTCCTAGAATGATGGCTCTCTCCAGGGAATATCCTCTCCTAACCCCATGTCCAAAGTATGAGAGATGAAGCTTTCTCCTCTTTGCCTTCAGGGGACACTCTGGCAGAACCTTTTCTAAGACATATTTATTCTTTTGGCCATCTATGGCATATTCAGTACATTTCTCTAGCAACACAACTCCTCAAAACAATTCATTCTTAATCTGTGACCTTTATTAATTGTTTAGCTTTCAGATGCATAACAGCATAACAACTAATTGGAAAGAACATGGCCTGAATCAGGTGTACCTTAGTCTTCAAACTGACCTCATTGCTCTTCAGTATTTTGGAGAGCTCCCTGACTGCTGACTTTCCCAGTGCAGTATGTCTCCTGAGCTCCTGACTGCTGGTACCAAGGTGTTGATTGTTGATCCAAATAAGGTGACATCATTGACGTTTCAACCATTTCTCCATCTATTGTGATGTTGCCCATTGGTGAGGATTTTTGGTGTCTGCATGTTGAGATGTAACCGTAGTCTTTGCTTTTCTGCCACAGGTATTTCGTGTCCTCTTCACTTTGACCAAGAAAGGCTGTGTCATCTGGAGAACATAGGTTGTTGATGAGTCTTCTTCCAATCCTGACGCTACATTCTTCTTCATAGCATCTGGCTGCTTCACAAATCCTTTGCTCAGTATAAAGATTGAATAGGTATGGAGAAAGGATACAGTCCTGATGCATACCTAGGTATAGTTTTCACATGACCACAGTTAAGTGTTCTGGTGTTCCCATTTTTCTCAATGTTAGCCAGAGGTTGCCAGACACACCTTGTTGTTCTTGTTGGTAGGTACCATCAAGTGGAGTATGACCTATAGAAACCCAATGAATAACTGATATGAACCTTGTTCTATCCTGTGCCATCCTTACAATCTCTAATACACTCAAGTTCATTGCTGCAGTCACTGTGTCAACCCACCTGGTTGAAGGTTTTCCTTTCCTTCACTGTCCTTTCACTTTCCCAAGTGTGATGTCCCTCTCTAAGAAATAACCTCCCCTAGCAAGGTGCCCAAAGTATGTGCTTCATCATCTTTGCCTCCACGGAGCACCTAGACTGCACATAATCCGTTCTTTTGGCAGTCCGGGGCTCCAGTTCAAAGGCTTCTATTTTTCTGATGTCATCCTTTGTCATTGCTCAGCTCTCAGATTCATAGCAAGTGATTGAAAAGACTATGATCTGAATCAGTCACACCTTAGACCTCAGACTGACGTCGTTGCTCCTCAATTTTGTGGAAAGGTCGCACACTACAGGCTTGCCCACTGCAATATGTCTTCTGATCTCCTGACTGCTGGTGCCATGAGTGTTGGTTATGGATTCAAGGAAGATGATGTTGTTGACAGTCTCAAACCTTTTACTGTCCATCATGATGCTGTCTATAGGTCCAGTGGAGAGGATTTTTGTTTTCTTGATGTAGAAATTTAATCTCTAATGAAGGTTGCAGTCTTTAACCTTCTGCAGCAAGTGCTCCAAATCTCTCTCAGCACGCAAGGTTGTGTCATCCACATAGAAAATGTTATTCATGAGTCTTCCTCCAATTCTGATGCCACACTCTTATTCATAGAATCCAGTTCCTCAAATAATTTCCAAAGCATACAGATTAAATAAGTATGGAGAAGGGATACAACCTGGATGCACACCTTTCTTGATTTTAAATCATACAGTATTCTCTTGCTATATTCAAACAATAGCCTCTTGTTGTAGATAAAGACTTCACATAAGCAAAATAGGGTTCTGGAATTCTCACTCTTCTCAATGTTATACATTATTTGTTGTGAGCAACATAGTCAATGTTGCTGTCTGCTCACAGACAACGACACCCTGATAGGGGTAAGCATGATGGAGATATACCACTCCAGGAGAGGATCAGAGAATCAATCCAGCTCAATTTTATTGGGATCTGCAGTGCACTTATATAAACAGGAAGACCAGATAGGGTGGGTTTATAGACGTGACACATGCAGATTGGATAGGAGAACCTCAGCCTCGTGCAAACCACTCCTAGCTCAACAGATGTGGCAGCCAACTTCCCAGGTGGTGCGTTTTCCCAAGCCAGTACAGCCAAACACAGGGGAGCTTTCTCTACCCCGATTTAAAGGCCTTTGGGAAGTTTGCACTTATCTGGAGCTTAGGCGATCTGGCCTGGCCAGAGACCCTCCCTTCCTCCCCAACATTCTGCAAAAAGTCAAATGCCTTTGCCTAGTCAAAAAAGCACAAATAGATATTCTCCTGGAATTCTTTGCTTTCAGCCAGAATCAATCTGTCATCAGCAGTGAAATCCCTGGTGTTGTGGCCTCTTCTAAATGCAGCTTGAATGTCTGGCAGTTTTCTGTCTATGTACTGATCTAGCCATTTTTGAATGTTCTGCAGCAGTATTTTGCACGCATGTGATATTATTGACATTGTTTGATAATTTCCACATACTGTTGGATTTTTTTGTGTGTGTGAATGGGAACAAATATGATATCTTCCAGTCGGTTGATCATGCAACTGTCCTCTAAATTTTCTCTTGTAGACTAGTGAGCATGTCCAGAGCTGTGTCTGTCACGGGAAGCGTGTCAGTTGATATTCTGTGGATTTTGGATACTTATTTTTTTTGCCAGCACCTTCAGTACAGCTTCAATATCTTCCTTCATTATCATTGACTTTTGTTTACATGGTACTTCCTGAATCCATACCTTAGTCTTTTAATTGACATTCCTGCACTTTGAAAAGGTCCTTGACAAAATATACCTTTTTCTTACTGATGAGATATTAGCCTAAGACATTAGATTCTGCCTTTTAAGATTTATGCAACATCAGTAGGCAAAGGCCTTGCTAAACACATAAAATGTTGATTTAGGACTTGTATTTCCTGTATTTCTATAGTTACAAAATGAAGTACCTTAGTACTACTGGGTACTGTTAAGAAGAGGGAAGAAGCAGCTCCAAATCTTCAGAAACAAAACAGCCAATTTTCTGATTGGAGCAGATTTATTTATCAACCAATAAAAATAATAGGAAAGTGAAACTTTATAAACTTTTAAACCGATAACATAGAGGTGAAATACTAAACACAATTTCACTCCATTTGTAGTCTATGAAATTTTTCATAAATTCAGTCAATGGGTGTATTGTCAGTTTTGGTTTATAGACTTCTGATTTTGTAATTTTTTCTTCTCCTCAGAGATGTTTTTGTGGAGGGCTGAGACCAGCTGTACATGGACCTGCAAACCACGTGCCTGTCTACATGAGAAACGTCTGTGTTCCTCTGACTCTGCTTATCGTAATTCCCTCTTCCTATTTCCTGGGCTTGAGCTCTTCAGTTCTCTCTCTCCATCTGGGCCTTACCCATTAACTTGAAGAGCATCCGTTCCAAACTCTGTGGAAGTAAGCATCGACATACTTTTGGAAGCTGTGCATACTTCTGCGTTTGGTGATATCTGCACCACCACCCCCAAGTCTCCAATTGTGTGTCAAAACAACTACCAGATGGGTTAGTGTTGCCCTGGAAATATAACCAAACCCAATATAGAAATGCCTATAGATATTCATGGAGTCTGGTACATTTTCCTCTGCAGTAGCAATATTCTACCTTTTAATTCTGAATAAAAAGTATTATAGACAGTCAATGGTCTTTTTTTGTGACTAAAGACATTTTTCTCAAGATGTATCCTTGATAGAAAATATATTTTCTTTGGCAAAAGCCTTAGTGAGTTCTGGGTATGCAAAGGCATTTGACTGTGTGGATCATAACAAACTGTGGCTGACTCTGAGAAGAATGGGAATCCCAGAACACTTGATCGTGCTAATGCAAAA
>NW_006399985.1:2242331-2255194 GCF_000299155.1 Elephantulus edwardii | reverse complement strand
GGAGAGGGACATCATGCTTGGGAGGGTGGAGGGACAGCACAGGAGGGGAAGACCCTCTATGAGGTGGATTGATTCAGTGACTGGGGCAATCGGGATGGTGTGTCAGAAGCAGTGCGATTGGCACAGGATAGAGCGTGGTTTAGGGCTGTTGTACACAGGGTTGCTATGAGTCACAAGCAACTCGACAGCACATAACAACAATGTGGTATAGTCACATGAAGACTTTGAAGTGTGATATTAAAAATTATTGGGTTAAGATTTTGAGGCATTGTTATGTGTTTAATCTAATGCAGGTCAGTTGATCCAGAGGGTGAATATCACTCTAATCATGCTGAATTGTTTTAATTCACATCTTCCTTAATCTTTTGGAGCTAGAAATTGGAAGAAAAAACAACCTTGACATGCTTGGTTTTCTTGCTCATGCATTGAAGCCTTTTACAAGCGAGCAAGTATTTATGCTTTTGAAATAACTGGAAATGACTTCACAATAAAGTTATCAATGTACCAGTTAAATGCAATTCCAAAAGGCAATTTATCTAGCTACAAAAACCAAGCCTAGGAAGCTAGCTGCTATTGTTAGTGGCTCTACGAATAACAGAAATGATTTAGAAACTTAAGAGAGATACTAAAACTATTTCCCTGAAAACCAGAAAATTAATTTAATGAATAATGATGTGGGTATTATCACATCATTGTTAAACTGATGTTCACTGAATAATTGATATGAATCATTTATATATTTGTCTTGACTAGCCTTTTGTTGATTATGAAAACACATTCAGTTATGTGGACCATATAGCAAATTATAGGCAACTTTGCGAAGAATGAGAATTCTAAGGACTTGACTATTCTCAAGCAAAACGTATATGTATGATGAGAGAATTGAACAGAACAAAGGGGCACTGTGTGGTTTAAAATCTAGAAACATGTGCATTAGTTGCTTCCTTTCTCCATAATTCTTCACCCTGTATGGTGAGCAAATGATTTGAGAACTTGGAATATAGGGAGAAGTATGTGTCATCGGGTTAGAGGCAGACACTTTAAAAACCTTTGATATGCAGATACACAACACAGTTGGAAGCAGTGAAATCTTGGGGCACTTACTGGTGAAGACTGAAGTTGGCTGCATTCGGTGTGGACTATGCTTCAACATAAAGGAACTAGAAATCCTCACCACGGGACCAGTAAGCAACATCATGATGAAAGGAGAGAGTATTGAACGTATTGAAGATTTGCTTTACTTATGAGGAATACAACACTATCTGGCATTTATTGTATAAGGCAGTGATTTGCATGCTATCGCTTACTCTACAGGCTAGTTACGTATACGCTTGTTTGTTTACCATTTGCTCCTAAGAGTGTAGCACTTGCCTGTTGGCTCTGTATTGAAATGAATAGCAGAAGTTATACCTTTGAGTCTTAGAGATCAGCTGGGCTACCCATGGATGACAGGTTTATGCAGAACTTCTAGATTTAAGACAGGTTGGAAAAAGCATTGACCACCCAATTCTGAACTTAGAAGACTTTGAAAACCTTATGAAAAAATGAGGAACACATACCTTTGAGTCTTAGAGATCAGCTGGGCTACCCATGGATGACAGGTTTATGCAGAACTTCTAGATTTAAGACAGGTTGGAAAAAGCATTGACCACCCAATTCTGAACTTAGAAGACTTTGAAAACCTTATGAAAAAATGAGGAACACTGTTAGATATTAATAATAATAAAAATTTAAAAAAATCTAAATATGTACTCCTGACACATATTTTTAAACTTTTCCTATACAATTTCAGTTGATATTTATTGGGAAGGGCGTACACCAGGGATGTGTCCTGTCTCCATACCTTTTCAACCTGTATGCAGAACAGATTATCCAGAAGGCTGGGCTCTATGAGGAGAAGTGTAGGGTCAGAATTGATGGAAGATCTAACGCTCTGCATTATGCAGATGACACAACCTTGCTTGCTGAAATTGAGGAGGACCTGAAATGCTTGCTACAGAGGGTCAAGGGCTCAACATCAAGAAGACAAAGATTCTCACCACTGGACCAATTGGCAGCATCAGGATGGATGGTAAAGAGATTGAGATTGTTCACAGCTTTAGTTTGCTTGGCTCAGCAGTCAATACTCTTGGTACCAGTAGCCAGGAAATTAAAAGATGCATTGTGATGGGAAAGTCTGCTGTCAGGGACCTCTCCAAAGTACTGAAGAGTAATGGTGTCTCTCTGGAGACTAAGGCGCGCCTGATACAGGCCATGGTCTTTGCGATCACTTGCTATGCTTCAGAGAGTTGGACAATGATTAAGGAGGATAGAAAAATTGACGCCTTTGAGCTGTGGTGCTGAGAAGAGTATTGAGGGTACCATGGACTGCTAGGAAAACAAGCATTCAACCTGGAGAGGGTTAAACTGGGTGGCTCCTTGGAGGCAAGGATTCTGAGGCTTCGTCTAACATACTTTGGACATGCTGTAAGGACTGGTCAGTCCTTGGAGAGCGACATAATGCTTGGGAGGGTGGAGGGACAGCGAAGGAGAGGAAGACCCTCTATGAGGTGGATTGATTCAGTGACTAAGGTAATTGGGATGGGTGTATCAGAGACAGTGTGATTGTCACAGGACAGAGCAGAGTTTAGGGCTGTTGTACATAGGGTGGCTATAAGTCGCAAGTGACTCGACGGCACACAACAACAACAATAACACCTCTATTGTTGTTGTTGCTATGTGCCATCAAGTCGCCTGTGACTCATAGCGACACTACGTACAATAATTCTGAACCCTGTGCTGTCTTGAGCCAGTCTCACTGTCTCTGAGACACCTATCCCTCATTACCCCAGTTACTGTGTCAATCCATTTCATCCAGGGTCTTTCTCTCCTTCACTGCCCCTCCACCCTTCCAAGCCTGATGTCCTCCAAGGACTGGCCACTCCTGGCCATGTACCGAAAGCTGAGAGGCAGAATTTCAAAATCCTGACCTCCAAGGACCAACCTGATTTCACTCAAGACAAGCCTGTTTGTTCTCTTGGTGGTCCGTGGCATATTCAATGCTCATCTTCAGCACCACAATTCAATGACATCAATTCTCCTTCTGTAATCCTTAGTCACTGTCCAGCTCTCTGATGCACAGCAAGTGATTGAAAAGGCCATGGCCTGGGCCAGGTCCACCTTAGTCTCTAGAGGACTTCCTGGTCCCAGTATGGGCTATGCATGAGCGTAGTCAAGTGTCTGGGATTCCCATTCTTCTCAGGTTAGCACCGATTTATTGTGATCCACGCAGTCAAATGCTTCTGCCTTGTCAATAAAACACAGACATTCTTCTGGTATTCTCTGCTTTCAGCCGAGATCCAGCTGGCATTGACAACAATGTCTCTAGTTCCATGGCCATTTCTAAACTCAGCTTATATTTCTCTGTCAATGTACTGTTCCAGTCATTTTTGGATAATCTTCAGCAAGATTTTGTTTTGGTGTGATGTTAGTGATATTTTTTTTGATAATTAAAACACTTTGTCAGGTAACTTTTTTTTTGGGGGGGTAGGAATAAATATGGATCTCTTCCAGTTATTTGGCCAAGTTGTTATTCTCCATATTTCTTGACACAACTTGGCAAGGATCTATTGTAGATATATGCCAATTGGTATTCTCTGAATCCCAGGGGCCTTGTTTTTTTGCTAATTGCTTCAGAGCAGCTTGAACCTCCTTCTTCATCACCAGTGTGTCTTGATCATATGTTGTTTCATGAAATGTTTCAGTGTTAGTCAAATATTTTTGATACAGTGACTGTGTATTCCTTCCATCTGCTCTTATTTTATTTTACTTTATTTGAGAGATCCTTGTCAGCAGGTTTTACCAATGCAAAATCTTTTTATTTTTTGTTCAAATTCATATTCAAATTTTGTAAATTAGTAGAAAATTTTCAAAAGTGTACTTAAAAATTATTTTTTACTGGTTTACTTATTAAGTTTGTATACATTGTTTTCTACATTAGATCTTTCCCATTTCCTTTACCCATCCCTCCCTCTACCCGTCAAATTGTGTGACTCTATGTTTTAACACCCCCACTCCCACGCCACACCCCAGCTCATCGTCAACTGTTTTTCCTCCACCCTCCCACACTTGGATCTTCATATGTTAGACAGTAACGGTCTTACACAGTATTTGTCCTTATGTAACTGAGTTAGTTCATGCAGCAGAATGCTCTCCAGTCCCTCCCAAGTTGTTATGTGCTGTTAAGTCGCCTGTGACTCATAGTGACTCTATTTAAAATAGCTCTTTGAAGCCTGCCCTGTCTTAAGCCAATCTCACTGATTCCGATACACCTACAGCCATTGCCCTAGTTACTGTATCAGTCTACCTCATCCAGGAGCTTCCTCTCCTGTGCTATCCCTCCACCCTTCCAAGCATGATGACCTTCTCCAAGGACTGGTCTCTCCTGGCTACATGCCCAAAGTATGTGAGATGAAGCTTCAGAATCCTAGTCTCCAAGGAGACACTTGGTTTCACCCTGTCCAAGACAGATGTATTTGTTTTCTTGGTGATTCATGATATGTTCAAGACTCTTCTTCAGCCCCACAACTCAAAGGCATAAATCTTTTTCCTATCATCCTTTATCATTATCCAGCTATCTGATGCACAGCAAGTAATTGCAAAGATCATAGATTGGATCAAGTGCACCTTAGTCTCTAGACTGTTATCATTGCTTCTCAATACTCTGGAGAGATTCTTGACAACAGATTTTGCCAGTGCAATTCAAGTTTTGATTTTCTGACTGCTGGTGCCAAAAGTGTTGACCGCAGAGCTGAACAAGCTGTAACTGCTAAGAACCTCGGTTTCTTCTCCATCCATCGTGGTGCTGCCAATTGGCCCACACGTGAGAATCTTTGTCTTCTTGATGTTGAGTTTCAATTCATATTGAGGGCTAAAATCCTTGACCTTCTGTAGCAAGCACTTCAGGTCCTCCTCAGTTTCAGCAAGGAAGATTGTGTCATCTGAATAACATAGGTTGTCTTCCTTCAATCCTGATGCCACATTCCTCCTCATAAAGTCCAGCCTCCAAAATGATCTGTTCTGCATATAGATTGAAAAGTCATGGAGACAGGATGTAACTCTGATTTTGCACCACACAGTGTTTCCCTACTCTGTACTAGGGATTGCTTCCTGGACCAAGTATAAGTTTCACATAAGCACCAGCAAGTGTTCTGGGATTCCCATTTTCCTCAAGGTTAACCACAATTCGTTGGGATCTACACAGTCAAATGCCTTTGCATAGTCAATGAATACAGAGAGCTATCCCTTTGGTACTCTTTGCTTTCTGACACGATCCATCTGATATTGGCAGTAATGTCTCTAGTACCTTGACTTCTTCTAAACCCAGCTGGTATTTCTGGTAGTTCTTGGTCCATGTACTGTTCCAGTCATTTCTGCATAATCTTCAGCAGGATTTTGCTTGCGTGTGATATGAGAGATATTGTAGGATCATTTCCACACTCTGTCGAATCTTTTTTTTTTTTTTTTTTAATGGGCACATGAATCTCTTCGAGTCAGTTGGCTATGTAGTTGTCTTCCAGATTTCTTGGCTCAATCTGGTGAGCACATCTAGGGCACCATTTGTTTGTTGAAATATGGCAATTGGTATTCCATCAATTCCTGGGGCTTAATTTTTTGTCAAGTCTTTGAAAGCAACCTGCACTTCCTCTTTCATCACCATTGCCTCTTGGTCATAGATTGTTTCTTAAAATTCTTCTAGGCAAACCAGTTCTTTTTGGTACAGTGACACTGTATACACCTTCCATCTTCTTTTAATACTTCCTGGATCATTCAATATTCTACTCATAGCATCCTTAAGATGGGGAACTCAAGGCTTGAGTTTGTCTTTTAGTTGTTGTTGTTGTTGTTGTTATGTGCCGTCGAGTCGCCTGCAACTCATAGTGACCCTATGTACAACGGCCCTAAACTCCGCTCTGTCCTGTGCCAACCGCACTGTCTCTGACACTCCCATCCCAATTATCCCAGTCACTGAATCAATCCACCTCATAGAGGGCCTTCCTCTCCTGCGCTGTCTCTCCACCCTCCCAAGCATGATGTCCTTCTCCAAGGACCGGTCTCTCCTCACAGCATGTCCAAAGTATGTTAGACGGAGCCTCAGAATCCTTGCCTCCAAGGAGCCACCCGGTTTAACCCTTTCCAGGACAAATCTGTTTGTTTTCCTAGCAGTCCATGGTATTCTCAATACTCTTCTCCAGCACCACAGCTCAAAGTCATCAATTCTCCTTCCATCCTCCTTGGTCATTGTCCAACTCTCTGGTGCATAACAGGTGATTGCGAAAACCATGGCCTGTATCAGACGCACCTTAGTCTCCAAAAAGATACCATTGCTCTTCAGCACTTTGGAGAGGTCCCTAACAGCAGACTTTGCCATGGCAATGCGCCTTTTAATTTCCTGGCTGCTGGTGCCAAGACTGTTGACTATGGAGCCAAGCAAACTAAAGCTGTGTACAATCTCAATCTCTTCACCATCCATCCTGATGCTGCCAATTGGTCCAGTGGTGAGAATCTTTGTCTTCTTGACATTGAGCCTCAATCCATATTGTAGGCTGCAGTCCTTGATACTCTGCAGCAGGCGCTTCAGGTCCTCCTCAGTTTCAGCAAGCAGGGTTGTGTTTTAGTACCTTCAGCTTAAGAAACACCAAGAGAATTCAGCCTTTTTTTTTTTTTATTTTTCAACTTCAGTCCTTTGCACATTTCATTATAATAGTATTTACAAAATCATTGCTCCTGTGCTGTGTAGTATTGTGCTTTGTAGTATTCCATTGTATGAATGTACCATAATTTCTCAATCCATTTGATTGTGATTGGACATTTGGGCTGTTTCCATGTTCTTGTGATGTCGAATAATGCTGCTGTCAACGTTGGTGTACAGGTCTCTGTGCCTCAGTTTTCATTCTCTCAAACTATATTCTAAGCAATTTTCTGTTCTCAGCTTTCTGAGGAAATACCAAAGTGCCTTAATTTCCTGCTTTCTTCACTTTGGGAAAAACTGATAGTCAATGACTTTTATTACAAATCCATATTCAAATACTTTTTTTCATTATTTCAATTATGTGTCTGATTACCTTAGATAATGTCATTATTCTTGACTTGTCTGAGCTATGACTTTTAGTTTACTAACCTTTTTGCATTTATTTTGTTTTTTAGAAAAATAAAGGGGAAAGGTTTAGCAAGAGTATAAGAGGCATAGCTAGAGTAAGTTGGGCCATGCAAAACACTAAAATGAAAAGACAGAAGAATGATGAAGAGGGAAAGGTGAAAACAGATCTTACAGCATGCTCCCTGCAGAAAAAGAAAGTCAAGAGTATGCATTGTTATTATTGCATATAATTCATAGTTTCTTTGCAGAAATGCTTAAAATCTGTATCGTAAAGGATGGCTTCATATATTTAACTCAAAAACACTATATCTAAATCAAACTTGAACACTCACTACTCTTCTCTAACATGACAGTTACTGTCCAAGTTTTAGATGGGTAGGAAGCAATTGGAAAGACATGTTTGGCCCAGGCACACCTTAGTCTTTAAATTGGCATTCTTGCTCTTTATTACCAGCACATTTCCACTACGAAAAACTCCTTTTCATTTCTTGGCTGCTGTTTTCATGGGTGTTGATTGTGTATCCAAGCAAAATGAAATCTTTGACAATTTCATTCTTTTCCCCATCTAACATAATGTTGCCTATTTGTCCAGCCATGATAACATTTGTTTTCATACAAATCTGTCTTAAAGTAAGTGCAAGCAGAGTGCTCCTTAGAAGCAAGGATGATGAAACTTTATCTTGCTTATTCAGTGTGCATTTTAAGAGGAACTAGTCCTTGGACAGAAACATCATGCTGAAAAATTAAGAAGGTCAACAAAACATGGGAGGACCATTAATCACATGGATTGACACAGTGTATACTGCAATGGGCTGCAGCATATCAGAGATGGTGAGCATGGCACAGGAGGGAACGAGTTCATATTTATTGTTTACAGAGAGTCATTGTTAGTCAGCAACAACAACAACGTAGAAGAAAGATATGAAAATAGCAGTAAACTGAGAAAAAAGAGAATGAGGTCAATGGAAGATTTTTTGGTTAGTATTTTTAAAATTACTTTTGAAGCCAAACAAGTATCATCAAAGGATGAATATTATTTAAATTAGATGTCAGAGCCATTCACTTTATCTCTTAAAACAGTATTGTTTATATGGAATGAAAGGAAATGATCATTAAAATATACCAAGTGTCTCATTTCACACTTACAACAAGTGATATCTTTCTGATTAAGCCAGCACGAGTTGAGAAAGATTAATAAAGTGCTTCCAAGATATTTATTAAAAAGTAGTCATAAAATATGACCTAGACATAGCAGTGAGCATGCCAAACGGAGTAAAACTGTCAACAAAAAAGATTCAACAACTATGAAAAGAGCCCTTCAAAGCATGCCATGTTTCCCCCCTAAATGATAACAAATTTATAATTTCCAAATGTCCACATTAGTCATGCACAAAATCACCAATGATTCACAGATTTAAAAACACAAAAGAAAACTATCATGTAGAATTCTTGCTTTTTGTCAGATCCTTCGAAAACTCCAAGAATTGTTTAAAGGCTTCTTGAAAGTTGAATTCTGAAAGAAGTTTAAATTTTTACCGAAGTTGTAGTCATGAATAAGATATTTTGTCAGAACATAGACATTATATACAATTTGTCAGTTTAATTTACTTTTGAATCTTGGTCGTTCTGTTTCGCATTAAAAAGTGCTATATATTTAAAAAAGTGCTATATCTTCACTTTAATTTAGGAAATAATAAAACGATGAAGAAAAGGTTAAATTTCCCCTATTGTCTTCCACTTTCACTGTTCAGGGAAGTCTCCTTACTAGCATGATGTATTTCTGCCATGTGTTTCCCCCTATTGTTTGCTATTGTTCCTAGCTACTATAGAGTTAGTTTTGACTCATAGAGATCCTATATGAAACAGAAGGAAATTTTGCTATCCTGCACCATCTCACAATCTCTGCTGTATTTATGCCTATTGTTGCAGACACTTGGTCAGTCCATTTTGGTGAGGATCTCTCTCCTTCACTAATCTCTCTACTTTTTTTTGTTTTTAAATAATTTTGATGAAAGTTTACAAAGACTTAGGGTTTCCATTCATTCATTGTTGCAATTTTATCTCTCCCCCCACCCCATCCTACCCCAATTCATTCTTCTCCTTGAAAAGTAAAAGAAAAACTCTTTCATTATTATGCAATCCTTCCCCCCAAGTCCACTACTCTGTGCAGCCTTCATTCTAGACTCCTGTCATGATAATGATACCCAATATATAGCCCATAAAACAGTTCTCTCCCTCATCTGTTTCAATGCAATATATATCATTCATCCTCTCCTTCTTTGTATTCCCTCAACCCTATGAAAGTCCCATTTTACAATAGTTGCCCTGTGCAATATTTGGCCTTTTGTGACTACTGAGATATTTCACTCAGCACAATGTCCTCCAGGGTCACCCATTTTGAATAATATTGCATGAGTTCCCTGTTTTTCAATGCTGTGTAGTATTCCATTGTGTGAATATACCACAGCTTCTCTATCCATTCACTGGTTGATAGGCACTTGGGTTGTTTCCACATCTTTGTTATCGTGAACAAAGCCACAATAAGTGCGGGTGTCCATATATCTGCTTGAGTGGCAGTTATGGTTTCTTTAGGGTGAATTCCCAGCAATGGAATTGCTGGGTCAAATGGTATTTCTATTTGCAACTTTCTGAGAAAGCACCATACAGCCTTCCACAGTGAGTGCACCATTTTACACTCCCATGAACAGTAAATAAGTGTTCCAGTTTATCTCTCATGAACATAGATGCAAAAATCCTGAATAAAATCCTGACCAATAGAATCCAATGATACAAGTGGGATTCATAACAGGTATGCAAGGATGTTTCAACATAAAAAAAAATCCCCAAAAATCAATGTAATTCATCACATTAACAAGCAAAAAAAAGGAACCATATGATTGACTGATGCAGACAAGGCTTTGACAAAATCCAACACCCTTTCCTGATTAAAACACTCAACAAAATAACATTAGCAGGGAACTTCTTCAACTTAGTAAAAAGTATATATGCAAACCTGAGAGCCAACTTTGTTCTCAATGGAGAGAGATTAAAGGAATTTCCCTTGAGAACAGGAACTAAGCAAGGGTGCTCACTATCACCTCTCCTATTTGATATTGTATTGGAAGTCTTAAAAATAGCAATAAGGCAAGAGAAGAAAATAAGAGGTATCCAAGTTGTCAAAGAGGAGGTAAAGTTATCTCTCTATGTAGATGATATTATAGTATACTTAGAAGACCCTCAAGACTCAGCAAGAAAACTACTGGACATAGTTGACCAGTTCATCAAAGTGGCAGGATACAAGATCAGTTGGATTTCTCTACTGTGACAAAGGGAATACAGAACTGGAGCTGAGAAAAACAATATCCTTCACTATAGCTGATCACTCTACTTTTTTAAGTATGATATCCCTCAGAGACTGGGCCTTCCTGATAACATGCCTAAAATACGTGATATGTAGTCTCACCATTCTTTTCCTAAGGAACACTCTAGATTTACTTCCTCCAAGAGAGTTCTGCTTGTTCCTTTGGTGATAAAGAGTATATTCATTATTCTTATTTGATGTAACAATTCAAAGGTATCAATTCTTTGTGGATCGTCCTTATTCATTGTCTAACTTTCACATCTAAATTGAACAATTGAAAATACCATGGCTTTTATTCTTCAAGTATATTTTTTTTAATTTTCTACTAGTTTATATACAAAATTCTAATACAAATGTGAATAAATTGTTTCAATTTCCCTCACCCCCGCACCCATCAAATTGTACAACCTGATGATTAATCCCCTCTCCCCATGCACATCCACATCCCTCTGCTTTCAGCCTATCCCATCCTTCTTAGATCCTTATACTCATTCTACAATAATGGTTTTATACAATATTTATCTTAGTGGGACTTATCTAGTTCACACAACAAAATGCTCCTTGTCACTCCCAAGTTAAGTAATAATTTACAAAATCAGTGTGTCTGCGTGCTGCATAGTATTCCATTGTGTGTATGTACCATAATTTCTCAATCCATTTGTTTATGGTTGGACATTTGGACTGTTTCCATGTTCTTGTGATGGTGAATAATGCTGCTATGAACATTGGTATACAAATCTGTGCCTCTGTTCTCATATTCTCAGGGTATATTCCAAACAGTGGAATCAGCTGGGTCATATGGAAGTTCTATGTTCGGCTTTCTGAGGAAGTGTTAAACTGCCTTCCAGAGTGGTTGCACCATTTTACAATCCCACCAACAACGTGTAAGAGTTCCTTTCTTGCCACATCCTCTCCAACATTCATTACTTGCTGCCCTGTTAAACTTTGTCACTGTTACTGGAGTGAGACATCACCTCATTGCGGTTTTGTTTGCCTCTCTCTTATTGACAGTGATTGGGAGCCTTTTTTCATGTGTCTGTTTGCCATTCGAATATCTTCATTTGATAAGGTGCATTTTATCCCTCAAAGTGACATCCTCAAATCTTCGCACTTTAAAGAGGGACTTGGCAGTAGATTTCCCCAATAAAACATGTCTTTTGAGTTCTTGTTCGTTTATTCCATGGTTGTTGATTGTGAATCCAAGCAAAATCATGTCCTTAACAACTTGAATCATTTCCCTATTTATCATGAAGTTGTCAGAAACATCATGGTTGTCAGGAACACATGGTTCATCTTTGAAAAAGCAAGTTGCATCATTATGCTTCCTATGATCTGTGTTCTACTTTTTTTAAAAAAAAGTCAATGCAAAAACAAAAACTCAAAATATAGGTTTGCTACTAATGCTGATGAACATGAACGATGGGTAGCGGCAGAATAAAGAAAGGGAGACCTTACAGTGATGGCCTGACCCAGCGCTGCAACACCGGCCTTCAGCACAGCACTGATTACAGTTCCCAAGTTAGAATTAATGGGAGGGCACATAACAATATTCATATTTGTACTGTGGATCCCTAGTGAGACGCTTGTTTAAGAACTGGGCTCATAACCAAAGAGTTGAACCTACTAATCAATCTCTGGAATGTTTCTAATGACGATTAGCAAATCATATCAACAGCATTTTGGGGGTGAGCTGTCCTTTATCTCAGATCAAAAGAACGCCAATTTTGCCTTACTGAACATTTGGTTCCACTGACTCCGACACACCAACCCCCATTGCCCCACTTACTGTATAAATCCATATCATCTGGGGTCTTCCTCTCCTGCGCTGTCCCTCCAATATTCCAAACATGATATCCTTCTCCAGGGATCATTTCCTCCTAGCCAAATGTCCAAAGTTTGTGAGACAGAACTTCAAAATCCTAACTTCCAAGGAGAAATTCAGTTTCACTCTATCCAAGACAGACCTATTTGTTTTCTTGGTGGTCCATAGTATGTCCAAGATTCTTCAACACCATAAATCATAGGTCTTAATTCTTCTTATGTCATCCTTAGTCATTGTCTAGCTCTCTGATGCAAAGCATAAATATGTTCTTCTCTTTTTAGACTACTTCAATTTTTCCCCATTCCAAAGAAAGATGACCTGACAGAGTGCAGAAATTATTGAACAATATTATTAATATCATACGCAAGCAAGATTCTGCCGAAAATTATCCAAAAATGACTACAACAACACATCAACAGAGAAAACTGCCAGATGTGCAGGCTGGGTTTAGAAGAGGTCATGGTAATAGAGATATTATAACTAATGTTAAGTAGATCTTGGCTGAAAGCAGAGAGTACCAGAGAAATGTCTATCTGTGTTTC
>NW_006399985.1:2236894-2241141 GCF_000299155.1 Elephantulus edwardii | reverse complement strand
ATTGCCTCCATACCTTTTCAATTTATATGCAGAACTGATCATTTGAGAAGCTGGGCTTTATGAGAAGAGTTGTGTCATCAGAATGAGAGGAAGACTCATCAACAACCTTTTTTTTTTGCAGATGACACAACCTTGCTTGCTGAAACTGAGAAGAACCTGAAGCTTTTGCTGCATAAAGACTGTGGTCTTCTATAAGGATTTAAGTTCAGCATCAAGAAAACAAAGATTCTTACCACTGAACCCACTGGCAGTACCATGAGACATAGAGAGGAGATTGAGATTCTTAACAATTTAAACTTGCTTGGCTCTACAATCAACACTCCTGGCACCGGCAGTCAAGAAATCACCAGGTGAATTATATTGGGAAAATCTACTGCCAGGGACCTCTCCAGAGTACTAAAGAGCAACAATGTCAGTCTAGACACAAAAATGCACTTGATCCAGGTCATGGTCTCTGTAATTACTTGTTTTTCATCAGAGAGCGGGACAATGACTCAGGATGACAGAAGAAGAATCAATGCCTTTGTCCTGTGGTGTTGGAGAAGAGTGTTTAACATAACAACCTGCCTAGAAAACAAACACCTCCATTGTGGAGAGGGTAAAGCCAAGCTTCCTGGAGGTGAGGCTATTGAAGCTCCGTCTCATACTCTGGGCACATGACCAGAAGGGACCAGTCCTTAGAGAAGGACGTTGCACTTGGAAGGGTGGAGAGACAGCATAGAGGAAGAAGACCCCAGTTGATATGGATTGAATGAGTAACTGGGGTAATGCGGATAGGTGTGCCGGAGTCAGCGAGACAGGCTCAGGATGCGGTAGGGTCACTACAAGTTGCTGTTGACTCTGTGGTATGTAGAAACAAACAAAAATAATAACTGAATACCCACGGATGGCCAAAAGAACAAATAAATACGTCTTGAAGAAGTGCAGCCAGAGAGTTCCTTAGAGACAAAGGGATGACGCTTCATCTCACATATTTGAAGCATGTTGCTAAGAGAATTTAAGTTTTGTGTAGAGACAACATGATCGGAAAGCCGGAGAGTCAGCAGAAGAGTGGAAGACCTTCAACCAAATGGGCTGACAAGTGACGGCAGCAATGGGCTCAAGTGTGTCAGAGATGGAGAGGACGGAATGGAATATGGCAGGTTTTTATCTGTCGTTCATGAGGTCACTATGGCTCACGCTAGGCTTGAGGGTGCCCAACAACATACAGACTAAAATGCTTTATTTCTGCAAAAGATGTACAATGAGTAAGGAAAACTGATGACGGGTTGATGGCTTTTGATTGTCATGTTGACTAAGAGTTTTGTCTATACCTTGGATTGCCAAAAGAACAAATAAATCTACGATGGAAGAAATAGAGAACCAGTGTACCCCTTTGAGGCAAAGATGATGAAACTTCACCTTGAGTTCTTTGTCTCTGTCTGGAAGGAGCAGTTTTGGAAAGTGGCATCTTACTTGGAAAGGTAGAAGGTCAGTGAAAGAGAGGAGGGTCCTCAATGAGATGGAATGACACAGCGAATGAAACAGTGGACTGAAGTACATCAGTGACTGTGGGGAAGGCACTGGATCTGGTAGGTTGAACACAGAGATACTCCACATAGGAGTCGACTAACACCATCGCACCATCACAACACTTACTTCATGTTCAGCTGTCTCTTGTAGACTATTCAAAAAGAAGATGTGCTACTAGCCCAAAAGCTAACCCAGAGAGTCTCTTGATGGTTCAAACCGTCACTGACTCTGCCAGACAAAAAGGATCAGACTCCTCCATTGTAATTTGCAGCCTTGGAAATATAAGAGTGAGTTACAAATGGACATCAATGAATGCAGTTGTATGTATGTATGTATCCATCTATCATCTATCACCTATCACTTCTCTCTCTCTCTCTCTCTCTCTCTCTCATCTATCTCAATTATCTATCCATATCTGGTGGCTTAGTGGCAAGAAGTGTGTTGCAATCCCAAAGGCACGTGGTTCGAGGCCACCAGCTGCTCCATGGAAGAAGGCTTCTCCCATGAGATTAACTGTCTCTGAAAACCTGCCTGCCAGATGGTCGGCTATGGATCAGTTCTGACTCAACAGTACACCACCACCACTACCACAACAACACACACGTATACATTTTTAAATTTTTTTTTCAAGTGATTGAATAAATAGCCTTCCAAAATAAATATAACGCTCATTATTTTGTAATTCTGGAATGATGTTAGTCATATTCCCGTTCTTTTCACTGTCAGCCATAACTTGTGATGGTCCACAAAGTCAAATGCCTCTGCATAGTCAATAAAACACAAATAGACATTCTTCTGATGTTCTTTACTTTCAGCCAGGATCCATCTGACATCAACAATGATATCCCTGGTGTCAAAGCCTCTTCTAAATCCTGCTTGAACTTCTTATAGTTTCCTATGTGTGTATTGTCCGAGCAGTCTGTTAATAATCTTCAGCAGTATTTTGTTTGCATGTGCTATTAATGATATTGTTAAATAGTTTCCACATTCTGTTAGATTCTTTCTTGAGAATGAGAACAAATACGGACCTCTTGCAATCCACTGGCCAGACAACTGTCCTCCAAATTTCCTGGCATAGACTGATAAGTGTACCCAAGGCTGCATCTGTTAAGTCAAACAAGTAAATTGACATCCCATCAATTCCTGGGACAGTACTTTTTGCTATTGCCTTTAATGCAGCATCAACTTCCTCTTTCGTTACCATTGACTGCTGCTTATAGGAAACTTCCTGAAATTTTTCAGTGTCAGTTAGCAGTGACTCGATGTAGTCCTTCCATCTTCTTCTGATATTGTCTAGGTCATTCAGTATATTGCACCTTGTTGTTGTTAGGTACCATTCAGTGAAGTATGGTTCACAGTGAACCAATGAACAAAAGAACTGAACCCTGTTCCAGCCTGTGCCATTTTCACATTTCCTGACACCCAAACCCATTGCAACAGTCACTGCATCAATCAACTTGGTCTTCCTCTCCTTCACTGACACTCCACCCTTATTGTTTTTCCTCATTTCAACTGACTTTCAATCTGGGTTCTACCATTACGCTACTATAACTATCTTTGTTCCTCTAGTGTTCAGAGGATCTTCAAAGGCCTGTTGCTTAAGAAGTGGATGCCAATCCTGCTTCCTAGTCTGTCTTATGGGAGCTCTACCAAAACCTCCTCTCTATGGGTAACCCTTATGATATTTGACACACCAGTGGCACAACTTATAGCATCTCAAAACCTCAAGTTATCTCAGTACAGCAAACTGACAGATGCGTGCTGTACCACTTAGAACAATGTTCTTTCCAAACACAGTTAACACCAACTAACTTTTAAATACAAAGGCTCATATTTGTATATTGCCCATAGCATCTTCTAATATTGCAACTTGGGGCTTAAATTTGTTTTTCAGTTCTCTGGCTTGGGAAATGCAGAGTGAGTTCTTCCCTTTTTATTCTCAATTCCAGTTCTCTGCCCATTCCATTATAATATTTTGCTTTGTCTCCTGAAGCTACCCTTTGAAGTCTTCAATTTGGCTTTCTTACTTTGACATATTTTCCCTTTGTTTTGGCTAACAAGTTATGGGTAACATTGAGGGAACCCCAGTGCACTTAACTGTGCTTATGTGAATCTTATGCCTATAATAGGAGGCTGGTGTGTGAACAGAGCAAGGGAACACTGCATGGTTTAAAATAAGAAGGGAGTGGGTCAGGGTTGTATTCTGTCTCCATACCTATTCAATATGTATGCTGAGCGAATTATTAAAAAAGCTAAATCTATGAAGAGGACTGGGTCATGAAGCTTGGAGGGAGACTCATCAAAAACCTGCATTATGCATATAACACAATCTTGTTTCCTGAAAGAGGAGGACTTGAAACATGTGTTGTAGAAGATAAAAACAAAAACAAAAAAACCCCAGAAAACAAAAAAACAAACCCTCCCAGAGTGAAGGCTCCAGGCACAGGACTGTAGTCC
This sequence comes from Elephantulus edwardii, assembly GCF_000299155.1. Taxonomy (NCBI): domain Eukaryota; kingdom Metazoa; phylum Chordata; class Mammalia; order Macroscelidea; family Macroscelididae; genus Elephantulus; species Elephantulus edwardii. The sequence continues at coordinate 2,237,172 of NW_006399985.1, read as the reverse complement.
CATTCCTGCTACACCTTTGAGCAGACCTCCACCCAAGGCCAAGGCTCAAGGACACTCGCTCTTGAGGGGAAAAGATTAAATAGGACCCCAAAAATTTCCTTTACATGACCAACAGGGCTGCCATCAAGATGCTAGCACTCAGCCTAGCAATAACAACAACAACATCTGACAGACAAGCATTTTGCAAAAAGGAGCAGATGAAAGACATTTAGCCAATTATAGAAGTGTCCAGTAGTTTCATTCAGTGTTGCTACCCACCCTTGATACATTTGTCTTGA
>NW_006399985.1:2231619-2235198 GCF_000299155.1 Elephantulus edwardii | reverse complement strand
GAAAACAAACAGATTCGTCCTGGGAAGGATTAAACCAGGCTGCTCCTTGGAGGCAAGGATGCTGAGGCTTCGTCTAACATACTTTTGTCATGTTGTAAGGAGAGACCAATCCTTGGAGAAGGACATCATGCTTGGGAGGGTGGAAGGCAGGTGCAGGAGGGAAAGACCCTCTATGAGGTGGATTGATTTGGTGACTGGGGCAATTGGGATGAGTGTGTCTGAGACAGTGCAATTGGCACAGGGCAGAGCAGAGTTTAGGGCTATTGTACATAGGGTTGCTATGAGTTGCAAGCAACTCGATGGCACATAACAACAATAACAAAAACAACAAAGCTACTATGACAGAGGTAGCATAAGTAGATGACTTTGACAAAGATATTTTCTTACTGTTTATAAGACTGTTGTTGTTATGTGCCATTGAGTCACCTGTGATTCATAGTGAACCCATATACAGTAGTTCTGAACCTAGCTCTATCCTGTGCTTATCTCACTGTCTCTAACACACCTGCATCCATAACTCCAGTTACTGTATCAATTAATCTCCCTCAGCATCTTCCTCTCCTGTGCTATCCCTCTATCTTCCAAGCATAATGTTCCTCTCCAAGGACTGGTCTCTTCTGGCCACATGCCCGAAGTATGTAAGATGGAGTTTCAAAATCCTAGGCTTCAAGGAGGAACTTGGTTTTACCCTTTCCAGGACAGATCTGTTTTGTTCTCTTGGTGGTCCAAAGTATGTTCAAGACTTTTCTCCAACACCACAACTAAAAAGGTATTGATTTTTCTTCTGTCATCCTTAATTTAAAAAGATGAACAGAAGATTTCAAAGGACAGCTCAGGAAAGCAAAGTATTATAATGAAATGTGCAAAGAGCTGGGGTCAGAAAATCAAAAGGACCAAACTCACTCAGCATTTCTTAAGCTGAAGGAATTGAGGAACAATTTAAAGCCACGAGTTGAAATACATAAAGGTGCTTTTGGCAGAATATTAAATAATCCAAGAAACATTAAAAGAAGGTTAAAACAGTATGCAGAGTCACTCTTCAAAAAGGAATTGGTTGCATACATAGAAGGACTTCATAAAACAACGTATGAGCATGAAACTGTGGTGACTAAGGAAGAAGTTCAAGCTGCTCTGAAAGAATTGTCAAAAAACAAGGCTCCAGGAATTGATGACATACCAATTGACATGTTTCAACAAACAGACTCTTCCCTTGATGTGCTTACTAAGTTTTGCCAAGAAATCTGGAGGACAACCACCTGGTCAACATTTGTTCCCATTCCAAAAGGAGGTGACCTGACAGAGAGTGGAAATTATTGAATACTATGATTAATATCACATGCAAACAAGATCCTGTTGAAAATTATCCAAATATAACTGGAATGGTACATCAACAGAGAACTGCCAGATGCAGGCTGGGTTTAAAAGAAGCTGTTACATGGATCTAGGCTGAAAGCAGAGGGTACCAGAGGAGTGTCTATCTGTGTTTCATAGACTATGCAAAAACATTTGATTGTGTGGATCACAACAAGCTGTGGCTGACTCTGAGAAGAATGAGAATCTCAGAACATTTGATTGTGCTAATGCAAAATCTATACTTGCACCAGAAGGCATTTGTCAGAACCAAGCAAAGAGACACCACATGGTTCAAAATCGGGAAGAGTATGTGCCAGAGATGTATTCTGTCTCCTTACCTTTTCAATCTATATGCAGAACAGTTCATCTGGGAGGCTGGGATCTATGAGGAGCAATGTGGCATCAGGATTGGAGGAAGATTCATTAACCACTTGTGTTATGCAGATGACGCAACCTTCATTGCTGTAACTGAGGAGCACCTGAAGTGCTTGCTGCAGAAGAACAAGGACTGCAGCCTTCAATATGGATTGAAGCTCAACATCAAGGAAAGATTTTCACCACTGGGTGATTGGCAGCATTATGATAGATGGTGAAGAGATTAAGACTGTCAACAGCTGTAGTTTGCTTGTCTCCATAATCAACACTCTTGGTACCAGCTGCAAGGAAATCAAGGGATGAATTGCACTGGGAATGCTGGCTGTCAAGGACCTCTCCAGAGTAACGACGTCAGTCTGTAGTCTAAGATGCGCCTGATCCAGGCCATAGTCTTCACAATTGCTTGCTATGTGTCAGAAAGCTGGACAATGACTAGGGATGACAGAAAGATACTTGATGCCTTTGAGCTTGAGAGACCATGGTCTCTCAGAAGAACAAACAGGTTGCTCCTAGAGAGAATGAAGCCAGGCTTCTCCTTGGAAGCAAAGATTCTGAGCCTTTGTCTGATATATTTTGGGTATATTTCAAGGAGGGACCAGCCCTTGGAGAGGGGACATTAAGGGTGGAAGGACAGAGGAAAAGAGGGAGACCATCGATGAGATGGATTGATACAGTGACTGGGATAAAAGGGGCAGGTGTGTCAGAGACAGTAAAGATGGCATGGGCTAGCGCATGCTTCAGGGCTGTTGTACAAAGGGTCACTATGAGTCCCAAGGAACTCAATGGTACATCATAACAACAACAACAATAGCATCATTCGATATTCGTTCGATATTAGAGAACCATTGAGTGTGGCAACTCAAGTCATGAATTTGTTGTTCAGTTCTTTCAGTTTAATAAATGTAAGTATGTTAATTCCTTTTGGTTTTTTAAGCACAGCTCTAAGCATATTTCATTTAAAATACTTTACTCTGTCTTCTCAAGCTGCCCTTTGGACTCTTCAGTTGTCTTATCTGAGTATTCCTTTTTCTTGTGCTGGTTTCTTTTCATGGCAATACAAATTTCAGATTCTCTTCTGGCATCCATTTGGTCTTTCCTTTAACCTATATCTCTGTAATGACCTTTTCTGTTTTCATCGATGATGTCCTTGATGTCATCTGACAACTTATCTGGTCTTATTAGTGATCAATGCACCAAAATCTATTCTTAAGAATAGTTTTTAAATTCAGTTGGGATACATTCAAAGTCATATTTTGGTTCTCATGAACTTGTTTTAATTTTCTTTAGCTTCAATTTTAACTTGCCTAGGAATAGTTTGAATGTCTGTTTCATTAACTATGCAAAGGCATTTGACGGTGTGGATTACAACAAACTATGGCTGACTCTGAGATGAATGGGAATCCCAGAGCACTTGATTGACCTTATCTGAAGCCTATATTTGGACCAGGAGGCAGATGTCAGAACAGAGAAAGGATGGTTAAAAATCAGGAAGGATGTATGCCAGGCATGTGTCCTATCTCCATACCTTTTCAGTCTAAATGCAGAACAGATTATCTGGTAAGCTGGGCTCTATGAAGAGAAATGTGGCATCAGGATTGAAGGTAGACTCATCAAAACCCTACATTATACAGATGATACAACCCTGCTTACTGAAACTGAAAAGAAGCTGAAGCGCTTGCTGCAGAAATTCAAGGACTGCAGCCTTCCATATGGATTGAAGTTCAACATCAAGAAAACAAAGATTCTCACCACTGTGCCGATTGGCAGCATCATGATATATGGTGAAGAGATTGAGATTAACAGCTTTAGTTTGATGGCTCCACAATCAACATTCTTGGTACCAGCAGCCAG
>NW_006399985.1:2230143-2230699 GCF_000299155.1 Elephantulus edwardii | reverse complement strand
CATTTCAGTCACCAATTATTGGTTCATCTTGAAGCCTGGTTCAATTAATATCAGACTGCAACAACGGATTGTTCTTAATTGTTGTTGCTAAGTGCTATTGAGTAAGTACAATTGATAGTGACCCTTTGAACAACAGTTCTGTACCCTGTCCTATCCTGTGCCATCCATACCATCTTTCACATACTTGAGCTCATTGCTTCAGTTACTGTTTCAACTGTCTTGTTGAAGATCTTCCTGTTTTTTGCTGACTCATCGCTTTTCCAAACGTGAAGTTCCTTTTTAAGGAATAGCCTTTCCTAGAAACATGCTCCAAGTGTGTGAGATAAAACTTCATTTTTGCCTCCAAGAGGCATTTTCTTCAATGGCTGCATTTTCTTCAACACATGTTGTTGTTGTTGTTGCTGTTGTAATGTGCCATCAAGTCGCTTGTGACTCATAGCGACCCTATGTACAACAGCCCTAACTCTGCTCTGTCCTGTGCCAATTGCACTGTCTCTGACACTCCCATCCCAATTATCCCAGTCACTGAATCAATCCACCTCATAGAGGGCCTTCC
>NW_006399985.1:2227439-2228578 GCF_000299155.1 Elephantulus edwardii | reverse complement strand
TAATATTTTGCTTTGTCATCCCGTGCTGCCTTTTGAAATCTTCTATTCAACTCTTTAGTATCTGTATTCAAAATTTGGTAGGAAGTCTCAGTTTCTTCATCTTTGGCTTTCCTGGTGAGTGTATAGATTTGAAGAATGTTTGTATTTACAGGACTTCTTTGCATGGTGTCTTAGCACTCACAATCTCATGCTACAGGATAGTTCTTGAAATTATCCTTTTGACAATGAATATGTTACACCAGTCCTCTTCCGGTTGCCGGCATAGTCAATTATGTGATTGTCGCATTCAAAATGGCAAATACCAATCTGTTTCTGCACATTAACATCTCAGATGTTGATCTTATGCATCCCATTTCATTTTTTTTACAACTTACATTTTCCCTAGATTCATACTTTGTATATTGCAAGTTGGAAGCAGGAGTGGCATCCACTTCCTAAACAACATGCCTCTGGAAATGCTGTGAACTTTGATAAATGTCAGTAGTTGTAGAGGACCATCAGTCCTTTTTTTCATCGGGTCACTATGAGTCATGCTCAACTTGATAGCAATCAACAACAACAACAATGATTGTGGAAGGTTTACAGTTGTTTCTCCTTATTTTGAGTCTTGTTACATCAGCAAATGAAGGCCCTTCATCGGGTGAATTCTTGTCTGTGTCATTATGGTAGACTCTGCTTTGAGGAGGCAAATCTTCTCCAGTCGTACTTTGAGTGCTTTCCAACCTAAGATGTTCATCTTCTGGCACTACATCCAACAATGTTGTTCCATTGTCCATAGAGTTTTCAAAAGAATTTATAGAATACCAAGTGATGTTTTTCAGGAAACAGATGTAATCCTGAAAAAAGATGCAAAGTATTCATCAATCTCTACCAACCTATAAGGAAAACAACTTCCTGGCCAACTGACAGAAAGAGACCCATATTTGTGTCCATTCTCAAAAAGGGTAATCTAGCAGAACGTGGAAATTATAAAATAATAGCATTAATATAACATGTAAGTAAAATCTTGCTGAAGATTATTAAAAATTATTGGAACAGCATATCGACAAGGAACTGCTAAAAATTGAGGCTGGATTCAGAAGAGGTTTTGACACAGGGATATAATTGCTGATGTCAAGGGGGTCTTGGTTAAAAGCAGA
>NW_006399985.1:2225699-2226774 GCF_000299155.1 Elephantulus edwardii | reverse complement strand
TTCTCAATTCAGTTCATCTCTTCATTTCCTGGCTGCTGCTATTTACTCTGTATGCTGAGGAAATAATTTGAGAAGCTGGGAAAGGAATGTGGCCTCAGGATTAGAGGAATATGTGTCAATAGTCTGTGTTATGGAAATGATTTAACTTTGCTTGCACAAAATGAAGAATATTTGAAGGGGTGAACAAGATTAAAGAGTACACGTGAACAATATGGGTTACATCTGAACATCAAGACAACAAAAGTCCTAACCATTGCACCAATAGGCAATAAATATCATGATAGATGGACCAATGATTGCTTGCCTTTGTCAACAATTTCATTTTACTTGGATGCACAATAACACCCATGGTAGCAGCAGTCAAGAAATCAGAAGATGTGTTGCTTCAGTGATCTTTCGAAAGTTCTAAAGGAAGAGGATGCTAGTGTGAAGTCTAAGGTTCATTTCATTCAAACCATGGGTTTTCCAGTATTTCCTTTGCATCTGAAAGTTGAACAATAACTGAATAAGACAGAGGAAGCATCACTGTCTTTGAATTATGGTGTTGGCAAAGAGTGCTGAATATCACATGGATAGTCCAAAGAACGAACCAGTCTGTCCTGAAGGAGGTGCAACCAGAATGCTCTTTAGAGACAAGAATGGTGAAACATCTTTACACTTATTTTGGGGTTTGGGATTCTTTAAAGGAAGAATCAGTCCTTGGAGAGAAACATTATGCTGAGAAAGACAGGGAAAGGGTCAAGGAAAGAAAAGAAGACCCTCAATAAGGTAGATTGACACAGTAACTGCCATAATGGGCTGACCATGGAAAACAAATGGCTAGGATCATGTAGTAGAAGGCAGGATTAGTAGTGTTGAGCCTCTTTCCAGACAAAGGCTGCTGTTGAGAGCATTGCTGAGCTTTAATTGACTAGATGGTAGCTATCGACAACAACACAGAGCGGTTCATTCTGTGAGCTTTCAGAAGCAGACTGCCAGGCCTGTGTTCTCCAGCCAGGTTTTTACGGCCAAGAAAAGAGAGAGCTACGTGGACCCAGTGGACAGAAAGTTATGCTGTCAAGCCGAAGGCAGGTGA
>NW_006399985.1:2224165-2225254 GCF_000299155.1 Elephantulus edwardii | reverse complement strand
ACCAAGTGCTTGGCAGTTAGTGTCACCCTTGGTATGGGAGATATTTCTTTGAGATGGTGGCCTCTTAATCTGAAGCCCTGGGAACTAAAAAGATAAATTCTCTGCCCTTTCAGATTTATTATCCACACACAAGTTCAAAAAAAGGTAGAAAACAGCAGGCATTTATTAATTGATTACATTGGACTTTTCTATGACTAAGAAAACAAAAAAGGCAAACCCAGCAAGCAGTGCTGTATAGAAATTCTGAAATTCAGGCTTAGTTTCTTGTTTTACTGCTATACTTTCAATGACTCTGTGCCTGCCTTCTGAGACCTCCCTTCCACCTTCTGAATTACCCAACTTTTTCCATTAGATGTAGCTTGTGTTTGCCATTGAGAAGTTTTCTCAGTTGACTTTCTGCCCATAGAAGTTTAATGTCCTGACACCACTCAATTTTGTATATTTTCTTTTTGTCTTTTTAACCAAAATTGGCTCTCTTGCAATTGTGTTAAAAATTTTGGGATTTTCTGTACTTTGTGTTGGGGTTCACTTCACTAGCCAAAGGTCTCACCCACAGATATAATTGATATAAATCCTTTTTGTCTTTGCTCTCATTAAGGCTACTGTAGTGCAATGTGCTTAAAGATTCTTCGAAGCCCTATTGTGAAGGAAGGAGAATCTTTCAATCGTGTTAACAGTATTAAAGGGCTCTTTGTTTACTGGAAAAGGTTTTATAAAGAAGTACTTAAAATTTTTACAAGATCTCAACAAAAGCCTTTATGCTCATATTCCGGTTCATCCAGGAACTGTTGTCTTGACACTGTATTGGATTTGCTCTCACTTTATTAGGTGCCATTGACCATGACTCACATGAACCACAGACCTAAATCCTGTCCTGTGCCATCCTCATCACTTTGACTAGAGAAACCTTTTTAAAATTGTTGCATTGTTTGCTATGTGAACATTTTAGGAATCAGAGAGCTTTTATTTTCTCATCTAGAAAATTCTAGTTAATATAGAAAGGAATTGGCAGATACAGAGGAATTTAAAGAAATAACATATGAGCAAGAGCCTATGGTGATGAAGGAAGAAGTTCAAGCTGCTTTGAAG
>NW_006399985.1:2209001-2222770 GCF_000299155.1 Elephantulus edwardii | reverse complement strand
AGCAGGGTTTAGGGCTGTTGTGCATAGGGTCGCTATGAGTCGGAAACGACTCCACGGCACATAACAACAACAACAACAGAAAATTCTAAATGTTTTATGTTTAACAAGGGTTTCCGTCTTTTATGTACCTATTTAAGTTATCATTTCTTATAGATAAAAAGATGAGACATGCTGTATTTTAGTGCTGCACTTGGAAATCACTTTAGCTGGATCAGTTTCTGTTAAAAGCATACAATAATATATAAAGATCAGTTTCAGGTAATAACATACGATTAAGATCTAAAGAGAGGTCTGGTGGCCTAGTGCCAAGAAGCTGTGCTCTCATCCCAAAGGGATATGGTTCAAATCAACCAGCTACTCTGTGAGAGAAGGATGGGAAATCTCCTCCCATGTGATTACCTGCCTCTGAAAACCTGCTGCAGGGTCAGCGATGGCTTGGTTCTGACTGTATGGTAACAACAACAACGACAACAACAACAACAGCTAATAAGAGTTTCTCACTTTTTTCTTTTTTCCCCAACCACATATATTTTTGTCATACTTTGTTGATATATCAAAGCCACACTACTTCTAGGTTACACTCTTGTCAGAAGCAAGAGAAAGAAATTTATTTCTTTCTCTATTTTTAAAATGTTCCTCTCTTGTGTTTTGAAATAATTTTGTTCAATTCTTCATATACAGTCTTATATTTTTCCTACTAATTCCACTTTATCAGTCACTAAATACTTTCTCTAGTGACTAGATTCCTTAAATGATATAAGTTGTTTAAGAAATAGTGCATTTTAAAAATTCATCTCCTGTAATTCACTAGAATTACTTCACACAATTCAACCCCATCTCCATAACTTTAAGAAGGCCTTGCTTGCCTTCTCATGTGATCTCAGAATGAATTGATATGGGATTATATCTCAATACTAAGAAAACAAAACTTCCCACCCTGGGCCAATAAGCAACATCGTGATAGACCGAGAAACAATTGAAATTGCCAACAATTTCCGCTTACATGTATCCACAATCAACACCGTTGACACCAGCAATGAAAAAAATCAAGAGATATTTTATACTTGGAAAAACTGGTGTTAGGGACCTCTCCAGAGTACTGAAGAGTAATGATGTCAGTTTAAAGACTAAGGTGTACATGATTCAAGCCATGGTCTTCTCCATTTATTGCTGTGTATCTGTAGGTTGGACAATAAATAAGGATAACAGAAGGAAATTTGATGTCTTTGTTTTGTGATGTTGGAGAAGAATATTGAATATCCCATAGACTGAGAAGAGAACAAATAGGTCTAGCCTAGAGAAAGTGAAACTGGGGTCCTCCTTGGTGGCAGAAATTGTGAAACTTCCTCTCACGTCTTTTGAGCATGTGGTTAGGAGGGATCAGTCCTTGGGAAAGGACTTCATGCTTGGCAAAGTCAGCATAAGAGAGGAAGACCCCAAACCAGATTGACTGACACAGAGATTGTAGCAGTGGGCTCACGGTGTCACAGATGGTGAAGATAGCACAGAATATGGCAAGGTTCAGATCTGCTGTTCATAGGGTTGCTCAGAGTCAGTCAACGCAACAGCACAAACAACAACTTGATGCAACCACCGTGTTTTCAATGTTTAATAATTTTTTAAAAATCGGTGCTTCCCATGAACTAAAAATGTATCATGATGAGATCATTTACTCAGAGATTATTGCTGAATCTACATTTATATTAGTTGCTACTTTCCTTAGTAATTTCAACAGGTGAACTTGCAATCCTTCCCAGTTAGCAGTGAGGGCTGACATGGATGTCTTCCTCCAACACACCATCGTGGCTTTCTAACAAATTGAACATACGCAAGTTCAAATTGAAGGTAAAGAAGATGCACCCAAGAATACTATATGATCTTGAGAGTGTCCCAACTGAATTTAAAGACCATCTTAAGGATCGTTTTGATGCATTGAGCACTAATGACTGAAGACTAGATGAATCATGAGATGAAGGGCGAGCAAGATGTAATTACAAAGATAGAGGAGAAGGAAAAGATGACAATGGGTGTTAGAAGCATCTGACATTTACACTGGGATGAAAAGAAGCCCAAACAGGAAGAAGAGCAGAACAGAAGATTTCTGTTCACCAGGAAGGAAGCCCCCCAAGGAGGTAGATGAGCATAGTGACTATCACAATGCACTTGATCATGACAGAGGTCGTGAGGATGGTGCAGCATAGGACAGGTGCAGATCTGTGCTGCAGAGGGTCAACAGGAGTCACAATCAATGGCCCCCAAAACAAACACGTGGACTGGGATGATTAGGTTAGTGGTGCAGCGGCTCTTGGGTTCTAACAGCCCTGGTGTGAAGAAACACTACCAAAACATGCAAATCCACGAGATAACTCTTCCCCAAAGGAATCCATTCTGTCACTTGAATCACTCATACGTAGTTTTTGCCCAGGCCTTTTTACAAAATCATAGTTGTTCTCTGTCATTTGCGTCTTAACTTTGTTGAGCATTAAAGAGAACAGAGTCTCTCAGCTGCTCTCTCTCCTGCCAGGATGTCTGAAGGATTACGGTGTCAGTCTCCTCTACACTGCCCTGCTGAGGAGTACCGGCAGAGGCCGACCCAGGCACCTGTACATACGGTCACTATGATTCAGAGCCAACTGGATGACACTTCACAATAACAAGAAAGCTAATCAAGAAGTATGGTTGATGGAGAAGCATGTGCACTTTTCTGATTCTGTGTGGATCATAACAAGTTATGGCTAACACTGAGGAGAATGGGAATCCCAGAGCACTTAACTGTGCTCATGGGAAACGTATACCTACATTAGGAGGCTGGTGTGTTAGCAGAGCAAGAAAACACTCAGGGTTGTATTCACCCTCCATTCCTATTTAATCTATAAACTGAGCAAATTATTGGAGAAACTGGGCTCTGTAAAGAGGAGTGTGGCATCAGGATTGGAGGGAGACTCATCAATAACCTGTGTTATGAAGATGACACGACTTGAAGCACTTGTTGCAGAAGATCAAGGAATGCAGCCTTCGGTATGGATTGCATCTCAATGCCAAGAAAACAAAGATTCTTAACGCTGGGCCAATAGGCAGTGTCATGATGGATAGAGAGGAGATTGAAACTGTCAACAGCTTTATCTTGCTTGTATCCACAATTAACACACTTGGAACCAGCAGTCAGGAAATAAGGAGCTGCATTGCACTGGAAAAATCTGCAATTAGGGACTTCTCCAAATTATTAAGGAGTAATGGTATCAGTTTGAGGACCAAGGTGTGCCTGATTCAGGCCATGGTCTTTCCAATCACTTGCTATGCATCTGAGAGCTGGGCAGGGAATAAGGACGATAGGAGAATTGATGATGCCTTTGAGCTGTGGTGTTGGTGAAGAGTCCTGAACATCTCAGGGACTGGCAAAAGAACAAACCGATACATGTTAGAGAAAGCGCAACCAAATAAGTGCTCCTTGGAGGCAAGGACGATAAAGTGTGGTGTCACACTTTTAGGACATATTGCTTGGACAGGGACGTTGTCATACTTGGAAAGGTATAGTGTCGGCAGAGGCGAGGAAGACCCTCAATCTGGTGAACTGACCCAGTGATTCCTACAATAGCTGTAGTGTGTCAGGAAGTGTGAGGTGGCCCAGGATAGGACAGGGTTCAGATCTGTTGCTTATATGGTCACTGTGGGTCGTACTTGACTCTATGGCACCAAACAATAGCAACAACACTAACAACCACATGAACCCTCCAAGTGAAGTAGCATCCCACTCTCGTTAGTTATTTTACAACGTTAGAGAGAGGACATGGAGGATGAAGAGGTGAGTCACCCAGAAGGAAGTGTGTCTACATACTATTGTTGTTTGTAACCCCTCACAATTGGTCTACAAATGTAGGAGATTGTCTGATTTTTCATGTTCTTGCTAGAGAATTCTTACGGTTATACAATTATTATCAATCTGATCTAGGGAAGATAGGCATTTTGAGAGTGTGTAAGTAATAAATTAAGTTGGACATCTTATTCTTTTTTTAAAGATAATTTTTATCTATCTATCTATCTATCTATCTATCTATCTATCTATCTATCTATCTATCTATCTATCTATCATCTATCCTTTTTATGTGTGTACCGTCAAATTGGATCTGACTGGTACAGGAGGCGATTGTTCCTCCTTCTTCAGCAGAGCATCTGGTGGATTTGAACCACTCACCTCTGGGATTGCAGTGCAGTTTCCTGCCACGAGGCCATCAGAGCTCGCCAGGACATCTTATTCTTATGAGTCCTTTTCAGATCTTTGCTTGTAGGTATATTGTTCTACAATGAATCTATAATGTTTCGTTTCTTTCTACATAGATTTGTGGTGTTGTTGTTGTTAGGTGCTACTGAGTTGAGTACAGACCATAGTGACCCTGTGAACAAAAGATATGAACCCTGCTCCATCCGGCACCATCCTCACACATCCTGACACACATGAGCCCATTGCAGCAATCACCGTGTCAATCCACATTGTTGAGGGTCTTCCTCTCCTTCACTGACCCTTCACCCTTCCCAACATTATGTCCTTCTCCAAGGGACAGTCCCTTCTAGCAGCATGCCCAGAGTATGTATGTGAGGCAAAGCCTCATCATTTTTGTCTCCAAGAAACACTGGCTGAACCCTCTCTAAGACATACCTGTTTGTTCTCTTGGCCGTCCATAGGGTGTGCAGGGCTCTTCTCCAACCCACAGCTCAAAGGCGTCTATTCTTCTTCTTGTCATCCTTATTTATTGCCCAGCTCTCAGATGCATAGGAAAGACCATGGCCTGAATCAGACATACTTGAGTTGTTAGAATGACATCATTTTTCCTTAGCATCTTAGAAAGGTCTTTGACAGCAGAGTTGCCCAATGCAATGTCTTTTGATTTCTTGACTGTTGGTGCCAAGGGTATTGATTGTGTATCCAAGCAAAATGAATTAATTGACAGCTTCAACTCTTTCTCCATCTGTCATAATGTTGACTGTTTGTCCTGTGGTAAGGAACTTTCTTCATATTGAGATGTAATTAATACCAAAAGTTATAGTCCTTGATCTTCTGCAGCAAGCATTCCATGTCCTCCTCACTTTCAGCAGGCAAGGTTGTGTCATCTGCATAATGTAGGTTGTTGATGAGTCTTCCTCTGATTGGTCTTGGTGCCACATTTCTCTTCATAGTGTTCAGCTTCGTGAATCCTTTGCTCAGCATATAGATTAAATAGGTATAGAGAAATAATACAACCCTGACACACACCCCCTTCTTGGTTTTAAACCATGTGGTGTTTCATTGCTCCATTTGGACAATAGCTTCTTGATCTAGGTATAGATTTCTCAGATTTCTCACAGTGAAATGTTCTGAAATTCCTATTCTTTTCCTAGCAAGGTTTTATTTTTGTAAATTAATAAGCACAAGGAAATTTCCTATCCTAAGCCCCTTTACTGTTGTGCACCCAGATGACCAGATTTACTCTCAGAAAATCAAGAGTTTTGCGTATGTGTGTTACCAGCTTCTTTTGCTGTCTTTCTTTTAAAGGTATTTTCATTTTACTGAGGATGTTGGTTGTGTGTGTACTGTCAGGTTGGACCCATGCCATGGATGACCCTCTGGTGGACTTTCAGAGGCAGTTAATCACATGGGAGGAAGTTGCTCATTCTTCTCCCACAAGGCAGGAACAAAGTTCCACCAGCATTGCTTCTAAAGACTCTAAGGAACGTCCTGCCTGCATTTCCTCCAAACAGATTGCTCTTTTGACACACCATGGTTTATTAAACACTTTTTTGGCAACAACATAATTCAAAAATATATTTCATCGTCCTTACTCCTTGTCCAACTTTCATATATTTTGGAAGCAATTGCAGATTGTGTGGCTTGAATCAGGTACACTTTAGCCTTTAAACTACTATCCTTGCTCTTTAACATCTTAAAAGGTCCTTAACGGTAGATCTCTCCCTGTGTTGATTATGGATCCAAGTGAAATTAAGTTGTGACAGCTTCAGTCTGTTCTCCATCTATCATAACCTGGACCAATTGGCAGCATCAGGATGGATGGTGAAGAGATTGAGATTGTACACAGCTTTAGTTTGCTTGGCTCCATAGTCAACAGTCTTGGCACCAGCAGCCAGGAAATTAAAAGGCGCATTGCCATGGGAAAGTCTGCTGTTAGGGACCTCTCCAAAGTGCTGAAGAGCAATGGTATCTCTTTGGAGACTAAGGTGTGTCTGATACAGGCCATGGTCTTCGCAATCACCTGTTATGCATCAGAGAGTTGGACAATGACCAAGGAGTATAGAAGGAGAATTGATGCCTTTGAGCTGTGGTGCTGGAGAAGAGTATTGAGAATACCATGGACTGCTAGGAAAACAAACAGATTTGTCCTGGAGAAGGTTAAACCGGGTGGCTCCTTGGAGGCAAGGATTCTGAGGCTCCGTCTAACATACTTTGGACATGTTGTGAGGAGAGACCGGTCCTTAGAGAGGGACATCATGCTTGGGAGGGTGGAGGGACAGCATAGGAGGGGAAGGCCCTCTATGAGTTGGATTGATTCAGTGACTGGGATAATTGGGATGGGAGTGTCAGAGACAGTGCATTTGGCACAGGACAGAGCAGAGTTTAGGGCTGTTGTACATAGGGTCGCTATGAGTCGCAGGCGACTCGACGGCACATAACAACAACAACAACAATCATGACTTAAGCTGCCTGTTGACCCAATGATGGGGACTTCTGAAGGGACTTCAAGTCATGGGGACCTTCATTAGGTTTCTGAAGTTATGAATCATCCAGAGAAGGCTGACTAATTTTTCTTCTGCAGAGTAGCTGGTGGATTTGAACTAGTGATTTTTCAGTTGGCAGCCCAATGTGTAATGTGCTGTGCTACCAGAGTCCTTAACAGACAACAGGCTATTGTCAAAGCATGAAAGTTCTCATCTGATCCTGTAGAGAGAGACCACTATCACTTGATGATGAATGTAGCCTAGCCTTGCTATTGTGTAGAAGCACACAGATGTTTCTATTTCAGAGACGTCAACAGATGGGATAGACATTAAGATGCAAAGACCTGGCTGCTTGAATGAAACCTCAACAGAGTAAGCAGACTCCTGGCTTGCCCGTCAACACCTCTGGTGTTAAATACAATGAAAAAGATGGGAAAATGTCTTTTCTTGTCAACAGTAGAAGAGAGGCTAGTTGAAAACTTAGCAAACATGTGTTTGAAGGTTTCTGGGATATCTTGGTTATTTTTCTTCTCACCTGGTAATGATTTAAATGTATGGAGTTTGAAAAGGACATAAATCATTTACTCCCCTTTAGAACAGTAACTCCAAGTGCTTTCTTGGAGCAGTCAATGGGCGGAAAGGCTAGAGTTAGGCGTAATGGCGATTTCCCTTAAACAGGAGAAGATGGTGATGAAAGTTGCTTTATATCAGTAATTAGAGTCCTATAACAGCAACATGTCCTAATGATAATATTTAGGTCATTAGCGAGTAAACAGTGTCATTTCGATTTGGCTGTGGAAAATGACCATAGGCCATGTGGCATCTCTGGAGTGACTGTGTCGAGGGCTCCTGTGGTCTCCAGCTCGCTCACTTACCCATCCTCTCTCCCGTGCGAGCTCCATCTGGACTCGTTTATTAGGGCCGGTTAGTGTGCCATGGAGAAATTGCAAAGTGACGCCTCCGTGGATTTGGAGATGAATAACGAACGTCCCTGCATCTTTATAAAACTTTGTACAACATGGACAACATTATAAATGGTGAGATTCAGTGAAATTTAGCAATCTAAAGAGAAATAAGCACTTAGGAATCATTCTTGGATCAATACAGATAATGAAGTAAGAAAAAGCTTAAAATCGTACCTTTGTTTTTGGTATGTGCCGTGGAGTCAGAACCAGCTCCTAGCTGACCTTCCAGCGGGTTTTCAGAGGCTCAGAATTGTCCATCCTTCTTCAGAGCAGCTGGTGGATTTGAATCATGTTCCTTCGGGATTACAGCACGGCTTCTCATCTGTAGGCCACTAGAGCTCCCATCTCTAAAGGTTTTTTGAAGAAGCATTTGCCGAGGGTGTTTTGCAAGTTAATGCCCTGTAAGTACTCATTCAC
Source organism: Elephantulus edwardii (assembly GCF_000299155.1). Classification (NCBI taxonomy): domain Eukaryota; kingdom Metazoa; phylum Chordata; class Mammalia; order Macroscelidea; family Macroscelididae; genus Elephantulus; species Elephantulus edwardii. The sequence goes on along the minus strand of NW_006399985.1, from coordinate 2,214,683 downwards.
TATGTGCCGTTCACATTCACTTTATGTGAATGCGAGGCATTAACTCCTAGTGCTTTGAGCTGCATAAGGCTGGTGCGTTCTACAGGTTGTAGACTCGGCAGTCGGTACAGGTACCTGGATATCTGTGCTCTTTTCTAGGGTGAGAAGGAAGTGACACTGACTTGCTATTCCCAGAAAAAGAGAGGAGTGTTTGTCAGCATCAAGGTCGGTTCTTGGGCCTGATTTGTGTAATTAGTCAGCGCGCCTTGTCTTGACATGACAGTCTAGTATTACGTGACCCAAGTAGCTGTTCAATCACTTTCCTCACAGGGCAGCAGGACTTGAGAGTTTAAGAGCTCTTTTGTTTCAGGAAATCTTGCCAATTATTCAATCTAAGGTTTCATTTGTTTAATGACTTCCTCATTTGGCCCTTTAATGTGTTTCTCTGTTCCTTCATCTCTCTGCTTTTTATTTTGATTGGTTCTTCTTTAGTCTAGCTATGGTCAATTTGATCTCTCTTCCTAAGTCAGTGACTCTAATCCCTAAAGGCACAAGGCCAAAGGCCAAGTGGCCTTAACTAACAAAGTACGAAAACTCTGAAAGAATCGTGCACGGGTGTCATTCTGGAGAACATGGAAGTCGGGGGTGCTGCGGGGGGGGGGGAGGTCCTGACATGGAAGTCGGGGGTACTGGGGGGGAGGTCCTGAAGTTACTGTCCGTCTTAGTAAAGTGTCAACTCTGAGCTGCAGTAATTTAAAATGAAGTCTTTTTATTGAGTGTAGGAGAGCTCTTAAAGTCCTTTCCTTTCTTGTTTATTTAGGCCTTTTGTGCCATTAATTGGTTGGGAGGAATTGTAGAGTTTATAGGAACAACTACAATAAAGACAAAGGGGCGTCTGAAAGCCCGAGTGAAGTGCGGCCACTTGGAACTGTCAGAGGGGATGTGTCTTGTGGAAACTATTTAAACACACTTCTGTAAAACGTTTAAGAGAGTTTGTGTATAATATAATAATACGTTAGAAGTTTTAGCAAGCACTTTACTTCCTAATTTGCAGTGTGACAAACATATAAAGTAATGGAAGAAATTTCAGAGACTTTAAACATATCAATGTGTGTCCATTGTTTCTTTGTCAGACGTGTGAGTGCCTTTTGGTTAAAATCGATACCAGATGCATACTTAATAAATGTTAGTTAAATGGAGCAATTTTTACTTATATTCGTTATAATTTTCTTTTTTCAATTATTTGTGGTTTTGTGTTCCGTGGCTCTAACCTTCTTTTGCTAGTCTTCCTTTGAAGTTTTAATTTTATGCTTTCTTTTCATTTCTTTCCGGGAGTTCCAGGTTAGGATGTAGGGATTTACACGTTAGACTCTTTTGTGGCTCATTCAGTTTTGTCTTTGTTCCATTTTGGAATTTTTTTGTTTTGTTATTATTTGCCAATGTTTGTTGCCTTTGCAAGTGTTTTTATAGTGGTTTTCATTTGAGTTCTTTATTTTATTATGTTGGTTTAAGTTTATAGCGCACTGAGTATTCCGTCAAACCCTTGGTAAGCACGCTGCTTTGTGACATTGATGAAGAAGCCTCACGTTCTCTCCTCCCTCTTCACACCCTCCGTGGTTCTTGCTTCTGCTCGTGACTTTTCTTTTGAGCAGCTTGTTTCTGCTCTGTGCCTATAATGACGACGAGTGTCGGCGACCTTACTGAACAACAGACCTAAACACTGCCCTGTTCCTCGCCGTCCTCCTCCGCCTCCGCTGATAGACCCTCGGTGTCAAACCATCTTCTTCAAGGGCTTCCTCTCTTACCCTGAGTCTCTACCAAACATGATGTTTTTAACCAAGGCCTGACCGTTCTAACAACATGGCCAAAATATAAAGACATACTTAAAACAGCTTAGCTTTTTTTTTTTAAATTGCATACGGTTTTAAAATGTGTGTTTTAGAAAGTGATTTTTCACAGAAATGTAAGATGGGAAAATGTGCAATAATTATACATTGTACTGTTTTCCACAGAACGAATGTACAATTATTTGGAAAATTTTAGTTCTTATTTCTAAGAAACTTTTGAAGCTAAATTTTTTGTTGTTGTTGTTGAGAAGGACTTGTCTCATTAGCTCATTCCAGATGGTTTGATTTTTTTTCTATGTTTTTTCCCACTAGTTTATTTACAAAATTCTAATACAAATTTGAACAAATTCTTTCCATTTCCCTCAACCCCACCTCATCAAATTGTACAATCCCCCCTTCCCCCTGCACATCCACAGCCCTCTGCTTCCAGCCTCTCCCACCCCTCCTGGATCCTTATACTCATTCTACAATAATGGTTTTATGCAGTATTTGTCCTTGTGAGAATGAGTTAGTTCACTCAGCATAATGCTCTCCAGTCCCTCCCAAATTAGGTAGTAATTTACAAAGTTATTGTTCCTGTGTGCTGCATAGTGTTCCATTGTGTGAATGTGCCATAATTTCTCAATCATTCTTTTGTGGTTGTTGTAGCAGGGATAGGAATGCTTACAGAAAGTAAGCATTCATTAAATAACTTTTTGTTTTATCTGATGTTGTTATGTACCCTCAGGTCACCTGTGACTCACAACGACCCTATGTACAAAAGCTCCTAACCCAGTCCTGAGCCAGTGTCACTGACTCTGACACACCTACTCCCATTACCCCAGTTACTGTGTCAATCCATCACATTCAAGGTCATCTTCTCTTGCACTGTCTCTGCACCCTTCTAAGCATGATGTCCTTCTCGAAGGACTGGACCCCCTTGGCCATGTGTGCAAAGTATGTGAGACGGAGCTTAAAAAATCCTTGTGTCATTTGGCATTTCCTCAAAAAGCTGAACATAGAAATTCCACATGACCCAGCTATTCCATTGCTTGGAATACACCCTGAGAAAATGAGAACTGAGGCACAAATAGAGACTTGTTCACCAATGTCCATAGCAGTATTATTCACCATCGCAAGAACATGGGAACAGCCCAAATGTCCAACCACAATCCCATGGATTAAGAAATTATGGTACGTTCACACAATGGAATACCATGCACCATGCCGGAGCAATGATTTTGTAAATTACTACCTAACCTGGGAGGGACTGGAGAGCATCATGCTGAGTGCACTAACTCAGTTCCCTAAGGACAAAGACTGTATAAGACAATTATTGGAGAACAAGGATGAGAATCAAAGGGAACAGGGGAGCAGAGGAGCGATGATGAGTGGCGACAAGGGTGGTTAGTCATAGGGTCACACCGTTTGATGGGTGAAACAAATGAGAAAGATCTGGTGTGAAAAACAATGTATTCAAACTTTGTAAATTAACAGTTGGTTGGTTGGTTTTGGGGTGGTTTTGTGTGTGTGGGGTGGGTTTAGGGGGGGTTGGTTGTTTTTTTTTTAATTCTTGCCTCCAAGGAGTAGCTTGGTTTCCTCCTCTCCAAGACAGACCTGTTTGTTCTCCTGCAGGTCCATGGTGTGTTCAATACTCTTCTCCAGCACCACAAAGCAAACACATACATTCTTCTTCTGTCATCCTTACTCATTGTCAAGCTCTATGATGCAATGCATGGCCTGCATCAGACACACCTTAGTCTCTAGACTGGTATCATTGCTCTTGAACAATTTGGAAGGTCCCTGACAGCAGATTTTCTTAATGTAGTTTGTCTTTTGATTTTTCTCACTGCTGGTGCCAAGAGTGTTAATTGTGGGTCTGAAAGACATTGCATTTTAGAAAATCAATTTATATAAGAAATGAATCCTGCATTTCTGGTGGACTAGTGGCAAGAAGCTGTGCTACAATTCCAAAGGCACGCAGTTCGAGGCCACCAGCTGCTCTGCAGGAGAAGGATGGGCAGTCTCCTCCCATGTGATTAACTGCCTCTGAAAACCTGTCGGAGGGTCAGCTACGGGTCAGTTCTGACTCAACCATACCCAACAACAATAACAACATACATGAGTTACATTTCAACCAAAAGTTCAGGCAAATAAGGTAGACTCCCTTTTTTTTGTGAGTCACTTCTAACTTTTAGGCTAATAATCAGCAGTGAAGGATTCAGAGAACCACACCAGTCTCTTGGTGGTTTAGTAATAAGGAGCTGTGCTGCCAATTCAGTGGCCCCCAGTTTCCACCCACTAACAGTTCTGCTGCAGAAAAAGGACCACTCTCCTCCTATGCGAGGTACAGCCTCTGAACTCATTGGAAGGCCAGTTATGAACTGGTTCCAATTCACCAGTACATGTCGTTGTTGTTGTTGTTGTTGTTGTTATGTGCCATGAGTCGCTGTGACTCATAGCGACCCTACGTACAACAGCCCTAAAACCTGCTCTATCCTGTGCCAATCACACTGTCTCTGACACCCCCACCCCCAATTACCCCAGTCATTGCATCAATCCATCTCATCGAGGATCTTCCTCTCCTATGCTGTCCCTCCACCCTCCCAAGCATGATGTCCCTCTCCAAGGACTGGTCCCTCCTTGCAACATGCCCAAAGTATGCTAGATGAAACCTCAGAATCCTTGCCTCCAAGAAGTAGCTTAGTTTCACTCTCTCTAGGATAAACTTCTTTGTTCTCCTGGCCATCTATGGCATATTCAACACTCTTAATGACAATTAATATAGCCGAATCATCATCTATTGTAAGTAAAATAAAATTTTCTGAATAACTGACTTAGATAGGCCATTTTAGACTTGAAGATTATTATTCCTGGAAAACGCTTTAGTTGATGTTTCTAATGGTACATTAGGCAAGTTGTCCTTAATGTGTATTTCCAAGTGTCATAGAGAGGATGGGAAAAGGCGTGGAATAATTGGACTCGAGTGTCTCCCATCTCATCCTTCCAGAGGTCTTCACAATTGATCTGGGACATCATATATTCCAGTTGACGGCAGCAGTCATCTAAATATTCAGAATTTCGACATTGACGTGGAAGGTCCAGTCTGACAATAACATATACACGCTGTCATCGCTAGCAAATATGATCCAGATGCCCATCTCCCAAGTCCATGGACGTGATTACTTGTGTTATAGTGTGTGCTAAGATTTGTCATGAAAAAGCAAAACAAAACAGAATGACAACAAAGGCACACCAAACAACACACAAAAATATCATTTATCTTAGGAAAAAGTGCGTAATTTTAAATGATTCTCCTGAATAAAAACAAACAAACATAAAACCGCAGAATTCTTTCAGGTAGAAATTGTTTCTGGACACCCCTGTCTCTTAGGAACCCTGATGACAGAGTGAGTGATTAAGTACTCAATTCTCTCCAGGAATTGTTCAAATTCACGAACTACTCTGTGGAAGAAAGCGATAGCAGCCGACTTCCACAAAGATTTAACAACTTGGATACTCTATGTGACACTTCAATTCTGTCCTATAGGGTTGGTATAAGTTGGAATTGACTAAAAAAACAGGGAGGTTTGAGCTTGGGTGACCTAGGAGTAGGAAGCTGGGCTGCAATCCTGAAGACACATGATTTGAATCCAACAGCTGCTTTCTGAGAATTGTCGTTGTTACGTGCCAGTTGTCCATGACTCCTATCAACCCTGTGAACCCTGCCCTCTCCCGAGCAAATCTCAGTGTCCAACACACTGTCCACCATTACCACAGTCACTGCATGAATCCATCTCCTCCAGGGTCTTCCTCTCTTGCGCTGACCCTCTGAATCCATCTCCTCCAGGGTCTTCCTCTCTTGCGCTGACCCTCT
>NW_006399985.1:2206690-2208016 GCF_000299155.1 Elephantulus edwardii | reverse complement strand
ACCTGATGGACTACACAGGAATCAGATTGATTTTATCTGTGGAAAAATAAGTTGCATAAGCTCAGTTATCCGTTGTGAAAACTAGAGCAGGTGCTGACTGTGGAAGAGACCATAAATTACTCATATGTAAGTTCAAACTGAAACGAAAGAAAATTAAGGCAAATCTACAAGAACAAGAATTTGGCCTTGAATCTATCTGACCTGAATTTAGAAATCATTTCACAAACAGGTTTGAGACTTTGAACACTAATGAATATAGAGCAGATGGGGGAGGATATCGAGAATATAATACATGAAGAATATAAAAGGTTATTACCAAGACAGGGGAGGAAGAAAAGACCAAGAGAGATGCCAGAAGACTGTCTGAATACAGCTCGAGAGTGCTGAGAAGCCAAAGCAAAGAAGTCAAGTAGTTAAGGAGCTGAACAGAAGACTTCAAAGGGCCCTCAGGAAAACAAAACAAAGTATTATAAAAAATGTGCAAAGAGCTGAAGTCAGAAAATCAAAAGGAATGAATTCACTCAGCATTTGTCAAGCTAAAGGAACTAAAGAACAAATTCAAGCCTTCCATTGCAATACTTAAAGATGCTATTGGCAGAATACTGAGTGATCCAGGAAATATCAAAAGAAGATAGAAAGAATACACGGAGTCACTGTACCAAAAAAGAATTAACTGACACAGAAGAATTTTACGAAACAACGTATGATCAAGAGACAATGATGATGAAGGAGGAAGTTCAAGCTGCTCTGAAGGAAGTGGCAAAAATAAGGCCCCAGGGAATTGATGACATACCAATTGACATATTTCAGCAATCAGAAACATCACTAAACATGCTCACCAGGTTGTGCCAAGAAATTTAGAGGACAACATCCTGGCCACCTGACTGAAAGAGATTTATTCTTATTCCCATTGCAAAACAGATGATCCAACAGTGTGTGGATCCAACAATACAAAACAATATCCTTGATATTGTTTAAATCCTGCTGAAGATTATATAACAACTGAAACAGTAGATTGACAAAGAACTACCAGAGATACAAGCCAGCTTTAGAAGACACCATGGCACTAGAGACATTATCACCAATATCAGATGGAATCTTGGCTGAAAGCAAAGAGTACCAGAGGAATTTGTTTATGTTCTATTGATTATACAAAGACATTTAATTGTGTGGATCACAACAAATTGTGGCTAACCTTGAGAAAAAAATGGGAATCCCAGAATACCTGATTTTTCTTATACAAAACCTATACTTGGACCCCGGGAGGCTGGGCTCTATGAGGAGAATTGTGGCATCAGGATTGGTGGAAGATCTAATAACAATCTG
>NW_006399985.1:2203932-2205995 GCF_000299155.1 Elephantulus edwardii | reverse complement strand
GGTTTAGGGCTGTTGTGCATAGGGTCGCTATGAGTCGCAAACGACTCGATGGTACATAACAACAACAAGAACAACAACATACTTGGACCAGGAAACAGTCATCAGAACAGAGCAAGGTAACACTGCATCGGTCGAAATCAAGAAAGGAGTGTGTCACGGATGAATATTTTCTTCCTATTGTTTCAATCCGGATGATAATAGATAATTCAGGAGGCTGGATATATGAGGAGGAACGCGGTATCAGGATTGGAGGAAGACTTCTCAACAACCTGTATTATGCAAATGACACAACCTTGCTCACCTAAACTCTACGGGAGAAGGATGGACAATCTCCTCCCATGAGGTTAACTGCCTCTGAGAACCTGCTGAAGGGCCAGTTATGGGTCAGTTCTGACTTGAGAGCACACAACAACAACAAAAACATTATTTCTGGTGAGAGCCCTGGTTGCTCAGTAGCAAGGAGTTGTTCTGCCAACCCAAAGCCACTCAGTTCAAATTCACCAGCTGCCCCACAGAAGAAAAATGGGAAATTTCCTTCTGTGCAATTAAATGCCTTTGAAAACCCACTGGAGGTTCAGCTGTGAGTCAGTGCCTATTCTAAGGTATATAACAAGAGTGTTATGTTTCTGGGGAGTTCTGGTGGCCTAATGGGTAAAAAGAGTTGTGCTGCCGACCGAAAGACCAGAAGTTTGAACCCTGCTCTGTGGGAGAAAGTTGGAAAACCTACTCCAGGGCAATTTACAACCTCTGAAAGCCCTGTTTTATTGTTGTTGGGTGCCGTCAAGTACAACTCATATTGACCCTATAAACAACACATCTGAACCCTGTCCTATCACGTGTCATCCTCACGATCTCTTACAAACTCAGTCCCCTTGCGGGCGTCACTGTGTCAGTTCACCTCACCTGGTTGAGGATCTTCCTCTTATTTGTTGCCCCTCCACCTTTCCAAGCAAGACGTCGCTCTTCAAAGAATAGCCTCTCCTAACAGCATGTCCAAAGTATGTGTGTGATATGAAGCTTTATCATGTTTGCCTCCAGGGAGCTCTCTGGCTCATCTGTTCCTAAGACTTATCTGTTCTTTTGGAAGTCCATTCAGTATTCTTCTCCAACATTACATTTCAAAGGCATCAATTCTTCTGCCATCCATATGCATTGTCCAGCTCTCAGATACGTAACAAGTGACTGAAAAGACCCAAGACTGAATCAGGAGCACTCCGGTCTTCAAACTGACATCATTGCTCCTCAATAATTTGGAAAGGTCCTTGACTGCAGATATTCCCAGGGAAATACATCTGATCTCTTGACTGCTGGTACCAACTGTATTGATTATAGATCCAAGTAAAATGAAGTCATTGATAATGTCAATCTTTTTTTACATCTAGCATGATATTGCCTGTTGGTCCAGTGGTGAGGATTTCTTGCTTTCTTTTTTTTTATGTTGAGAGGCAAAAAAATATTGAAAGCTACAGTGTTTAACCTACAGCAAGTGCTTCAAGTCTTGCTAACTTTTCAGCAAGTGAGGCTGTGTCAGCTGCATATCAAAGGTTATTGATGAATCTCCCTCCAATCCTGATGCCACATTCTTTTTTATAGAGACCAGCTGCTCGAATAATTTGCTCAACAGACTGGTTCAATAGTTGTGGAGAGGGGATACAATCCTGAAGCACACCGGTTTTTTTTTGTTTTTCTTTTTACTGGTAGAAATAGACAGTAGTTATCCTTTTATTCATTAGGTGAAATTATTATTTTTCTTCAACTGGGAAAAGATTTTGTTTGAGATTGACAAAAACAATAAAGTTGTAACAGACATCTCACTTTGACGTTGAGATTTTCTTCACCTGTGAAACTGTAAAAACATTTTTGACTCAAGATGAATTCTATCACTGACTTTTTTCACCCAAAGTTGCTTCTTTTCTTTGCTGTTCCAAGTCAAGCTTACTTAGTTTAGATTTCAAAAGGCATAAAGGCTACAAGTATCTGAGGGTCAGAAACCACTTTATGACCTAATGTTATTTGATCTCAGTATGGTGGAGGGTGGGGATCAATCAACCGTATTAAGATCA
>NW_006399985.1:2200978-2202271 GCF_000299155.1 Elephantulus edwardii | reverse complement strand
CTTGGTATGGGTAATACTTGACCTTTTACTCTATTCTCTTCATGGGTGATATACATAGTGTCATCCCACAACTCATCTGGTCTTTAATCATTGGTGTTCCATGCTTCAAGCCTTTTTGTTTTTTATGGGAAATCAGCTAAAGTTTAATTGTGATATTATAAAACTATTCAGTTGCTTGCCACCTTTCTCTCATTCATATATTTAACTTAGTCTTTTAAAGTGACAGAAAAAAGCCACTAAGTCATAGATTCAATGTGTTTAGCAAATTTACTACATCAGTTCTTTTTAAATTGAGATTTTAATGACAGTTTATCAAGAACTTAGGTTTCCATTCATTCATTGTTGCGCCATCAGTTCTTATTTGCTGCATCCAATACTCAACTAAGGCTTCCAGAACTTCAGTTCTGCCTCTCTGATCATTCTGTGTCACGGTGGCACTTGTACAGACTTGCTAACACCCCATAGTTGGGATATTTTATGTACCAGTGAAGATAGCCTTTCCCCTTCAAAGAAGAACAAGAAAATCGCCCCTCAAAGCTCAAGAAAACATTGTTGTGAGGTCTTTCCTCGTGTAACATCCCATCTGTTCAGATCCATGGTTTACTGTAAAAGAAGAAAATAAATTCAATTTGAATTACAAAAACCAAAAGACAGTGATGGCTATAGGCAAATGACCAGGAGCAACCGAGACCCTCGTTACAAACCACATCTACTGTATGTGCTTCCCAAAACTGTATGAACTGTCGAAAGAAGCAACACATCTGTCTTGGAGGAAGTGCATCCATGCAGCTTCTTAGAGTCCAAGAGAATAAGACGTCATCTCATTCACTTTGGGCATGTTGATAGGAGGGGCCAGGTCTTGGAAAAAGTGTGTCATGCTGGGAAAGTTAGAGAATCAGTGAAAGAGAGGAGGACCTTCAAGAAAATGAATTGATGCAGTGACTGCAAAAATTGACTTGATTCAACACGTGGTTCGTGTTGTTGTGGTGGTGGTGTGCTATTATGTTGGAACTGACTAATAGCTGATCCTCCAGTGGGTTTTCAGAGACTCACATGGAAAAAGATTGACCATGTTGTTCGTAGGACCATTATACACAGTGGTAAACTCAAAGACAACTAACAACAACAACAACAACATTTCTCAACAAGGGGGAATCTTCCTATCTATTCCTTATTGTGGTTCCTTTAATGGACAATCTTATCTAATGATTGGTACTTGGAATGTGAAAAGCATGAATGTAGAAAAACTAGACATTATTAAGAAAGAACACATACTGACATATTAGGTATTAG
>NW_006399985.1:2197147-2197678 GCF_000299155.1 Elephantulus edwardii | reverse complement strand
ACTCTGTTGGGTCACCTTTCTTTGGAATGGGAACAAATAACAATCTCTTCCAGTCAGTTGGCCAGCTGGCTGTCCTCCAGATTTCCTGGTACAACTTAGTGAGCACATTCAGGCCAGCGTCTGTTTGTTGAAATAAATCAGTTGGTATGCAGTCAACTCCTGGAGTCTTGTTTTTTGCCAATTCCTTCTGAGCAATTTGAACTTCCTCCTTCATCACCATAGGCTCTTGCTCATATGTTATTTCATGAAATTCTTTTGTGTCAGCCAATCCCTTCTGATACAGTGACTCTGCGTACTCCTTCCATCTTCCTAGATAATTCAACATTCTACCCAAACTATCTTTAAGTATTGCCACCCGTGGCTTGAATTTGTTTTTCAACTCCTTCAGCTTAAGAAACACTGAGCCAGGAAGTAGCTAAGAGAATACGCCATCCCTTTTTCCTTATGAATCAGGGTGAAGTCTCTCTCAGGGAGGAGTGATAGGGAATGGCAACGGACACACTGACAAAGGAGATTAATCAGAACTGGCTT
>NW_006399985.1:2187567-2196497 GCF_000299155.1 Elephantulus edwardii | reverse complement strand
CAAGAGAGGAAGACCCTCGATGAGATGGATGGAGTCTGTGAGTGGAGTGGTGGGAATGAGTGTGTTTGAGACAGCGAGGTTGGCACAGGATAGAACGGCGTTTAGGGCTCTTGTACATAGGGTCGCTATGAGTCGCAAACGACTCGATGGCACATAACAACAACAACAACCACCAACTGTATAAAGAATTCTGAACTGATTAATACCACCCCATCATTCCCTCCTCTTTTTATATGTCTTATATCTATAAGACAAACATACCACCCCATCATAATGTTGATTCACTAAGGGAAGGGAGGCGATTGAGGTAAGGTCTTCTATTTAAGAACCCATCAGGGTAGGCAGAATGGTGCTGGAGAGTAGTTTGAAAGTCAACTACCAGTTATAGCACTGGTCTGTGAATTGCTGTACAGAGTTAATTCGTGGTTGCTGTGATGCTAAACACTGTGACACCGATGTGCCAAATGCGATAATGTTTACCCATGGTGGACAGTGTTTCATGGAGTTTCCTGACTAAAATAAGCTTGGAAGTAGGAGTGGCATCCACTTCCGAAATGGCCTGCCTCTGGAAACTCTATGAACAGTGTTCAGTCTTTCATGCATAGGGTCGCTATGAGTCATCTATGACTCAAAGGCACTTAACAACAACAACATCACTAATATCACACACTAGCAAAATCCTCTTGAAGATTATCCAGAAAAGACTGAAACAGTACGTTGACAGAGAGCTACCAGAAACACAGGCTTGGTTGAGAAGAGGTTGTGGCACTAGAGACATTATTACCTGTTGTTGAATGGGGACAAAGAAAAAGTGAGACTGGGACACCAAGGACAGAGAGAAACAGGGAGTATAAAGACAAGGGGCAAACAGCTCCAAGACTGCAGCAGCCTTGAGCCCAGCATCTCTGCAGCCTTTACTGAGAATCACCAGGAAGTAAATCACAAAGAGAATTCTTTGGCAAATGAAGCTAAGTTTTCCTCTATTGTCATCCTTATGCTTATCTCAGGAAGGAAGTGGTTCACAAGTACAAACTCTTACTCTCTGCAGGGGGACCCTGGCAGCTTGTCTGCAGGAAGCAAAAATTCTTAGCACTCCCTCTGCAGGAGGGCCCTGGTGCCTTTTTGTTGGCAAGAAAAATCTCATTCCTTATGATCTGTCACAAGAGGAATTCCAGCTTGCATTTTTGCTTCTTTTAATTCCTGCTTAAGCCTTTGGTTTAATATTTAGTTTAACATTTGGTTTCCCACAATTGCCAATGTCTGGTGGATCTTGGCAGAAAGTAAAGAGTACCAGAAGAATGTCTCTCTGTGTTTCATTGACTATGCAAAGGCATTTGACTGTATGGATCCCAACAAATTGTGGCTGACTCTGAGAAGAATGGAAATCCCAGAACCCTTGATTGTGCTTACCAGGAAGCAGTCCTCAGAACACAGCAGGGAAACACTGCATGGTTCAAAATCAGGAAAGGAGTGTGTCAGGGATACATCCTGTCTCTATTTTTTCTTTCTTCTCTTCTATCTATATTCAGAACAGATAATTAGGGAAGCAGGGCTTTATGAGGAGGAACGTGGCATCAGGATTGGAGGAAGACTCATCAACAACCTATGTTAAGCAGATGACACAACCTTCTTGCTGAAACCGAAGAAGAACTGAAGTGCTTCTTGCAGAAAGTCAAGGACTATGGTCTTCAATATGGCTTAAAGTTTGACATCAAGAAGACAAAGATTCTCAACACTAGGACAATTGGCAGCATCATGATAGATGATGAGGATATTGGGGTTGTTAACAATTACACCTTGCTTGGCTCCACAATCAACACTCTTAACACCAGCCGTCAAGAAACCAAAAGATGAATTGCATTGGGAAAATCTGCTGTCAGGGACCTCTCCAGATTGATAAAAAGCAATGGTGTCTGTCTAGAGACTAAGGCATGCCTGATCCAGGCCATGGTCTTTGCAATTACTTGATAGACACCAGAGACCTGGACAGTGACTAAGGAGGAAAGAAGAATCGATGACTTCAAATTGTGGTGCTAGAGAAGAGTCTTGAACATAACATGAACTGGCAAGAAAACAAATATGTCTGTTGGGGAGAGGGTGCAACCAAGTCTCTTCTTGGAGACTAGAATTTTGAAGCTTTGTGTCCTATATTTTGGGCACATGGCCAGGAGAAACCAGTCCTTGGAGAATGACATTGTACTTGAAAGGGTGGAAGGATAGCACAGGAGTGGGTGATCCTGGATAAGATGGTTTGATACCATGACTGGGGAAAAGGGGTTTGTTGTTGTTGTTATGTGCCATTGAGTTGCCTGCGACCTGTAGCAACCCTTTGTACAGCAGCTCTGAATCCTTCCCTATCCTGAGCCAATCTCACTAATTCCGACACACCAATCCCATTGCCCCAGTTACTGTATCTACCCATGTCTTCAGGGGTCTTATTCTCCTGCGCTGTCCCTCCACCCTTCCAAGCATGATGTCCTTCTCCAAGGACTGGTCCCTCTGGATGATGCGCCCAAAGTGTGTGAGATGGAGCTTCAAAATCCTAGCCTCCAAGAAGAGACTTGGTTTCACGCTCTCCAAAATAGACCTATTTGTTTTCTTGGTGGTCCATGGTATGTTCAAGACTCTTCTCCAGCACCACAACTCGAAGGCATCAATTCTTCTGTCATCCTTAGTCATTATCCAGCTCTCTAACATGTAACAAATAATTGCAAGGACCATGGCCTGGATTAGGCGCAGCACTCTGGAAAGGTCTCTGACAGCAGACTTCCCCAATGCAGTTTGTCTTTTGGTTTCCTGACTGCTGGAATGAGAAGTGTTAATTGTGGAGCTGAGTAAGCTGTAATAATGGGAATTGATGTAGTGAGGCTGACACAGGACAGGGCAGGGGTCAGAGCTGCTATACATAAGCTTGCAGGGGATTGGACGGCACATAATAGCAACAATAAATTCTTATGAGAATGTTCTAATTTAAAGTCAAAACTCATTGCTGTCAAATCAATTCATAGCTAAGCCTGCAGCGGGTTTTCAGAGGCTGTAAACGGCACAGGAGGAGTTGCTCCTTTTTCTCTAACGACCCACTGGTAGATTCAAACCACCAGACACATGCCATCTGAGTTCCTTGTTTCTATTTAAGAGGGAAAACATTTTCTTTACTTGAGCATACTGCATTTGTTTCAGTTACTCGAATTTAACAATCTACTGGCTTTGTTGTTATTGTTGGTAAGTGCTTTACTGAACAAAATAAGCCAAGAGAGTTCATTTCTTTTTTTTTTGTTGGTTTGTTTACAAGCTTTGTATACATTGTCTTTCACACGGTCCTTCATTCCCAGTGCGTTTCATAAAATCATTCTCATGCATTATGTTTTCTAGCGCTGGGGTTTTGAAACCACATAATGACATTATGTCATTAGATGAACTTCGAAACAAATCTTCATTAAATCACCTTATAACCAGATGTCATCCTACTGGTTCTACGTCGGGTGACCCCATCGGTGCCAGAGCTGAACCGTATTCCATAGGATATTCAATGACTGATTTGTCCGATACTGTGGAGTGGTGGGTTCAATGTTCAACAATGCTTTCCCAAGCTACTGTGTGTGACTTTTACCACATGCCTGCTGGTGGTGATTGTTGTTAGGTGCTTTCAAGTCGAGTACAACTCGAAGCAACTCTGTGAACAACCCCTCTGAAAACCATCCTCTCCCATGCCATCCTCACAATCTCTGACACATTCAAGCCCATTGCCAAAGTCAACACGTCAACCCCTTTTCTCTCTTTCACCACCTCTCCAGCTTCCCGAGCATGAAGTCCTTCTCCAAGGAACAATGTCTCCTAGGGACATGCCCAGATAGGAGAGGAAGCTTTATTGCCCTTTCTTCCAAGGAGCACTCTGGCTGCATCATCTCCAATGTTATCTGTTTGTTCTTCTGGCAGTCCATGGGATCTCAGGATAGGTGAAAACATGGGAAAAAGTGTATAGACTCCTGGTGAACGGATTGGTCAGTTCTACCTCTTATCAGGCTTAAATTGAGAAGCTTTAGAGACAGCAAGAAAAAAGCAGAGAGTGTAACTCACATCCTGCAGGGCTAGCAATATCTGTGCTAGATGTAGACAAATGGAAATCAAGACACACCAACAGCAGTGGTGCAGGAGCAGAAACCAATGTGAGGTGGAGCTGACCTGGGGGACCCAACCACTTGCCCAGAGTCAGAACCAGGGCCTTTGCAAAGCTTGCCAGAAGATTTAAGGTAGGGGAATGGAGAAAGGTAGGGAGGAGCCAAAATCGGCAGGGTGAAGAAAGCTTTGTAACACTGACCTAAAGCTGAGAACCTGAAGGATGAAGGAGGCTCTGTGAGCACACCAGAGAAGTCCTAGTTGAAGAATAAGGTCCTCTTTACAACCTGGATTATAACCTATAAAATTTCTAAGTACATTCCAAAATGGTGAGTATTGTTCTGTGAGTTCTGCATGGCCATTGCAATGGATTAAGGGACTCATTAGCAAAGCAGTGAGTGTCCTCAGAGAGGCAGTTGGGGTTAGAATTGGTATAAACAGGTTTATGAACTTTGATAAATGATGATAGTTACAGAAAGGCTTCAGACCTTTTCACAGGGTCACTATGAGTCATGCTCTACTTGATGGCAATCAACAACAACAACAACAGTGAAGTACAACTGACCTCACGGGATTTGGTTTTGTGCTGTGGATGTTCTTGGAGAGGACTGTTGCCTCACGTGGAGGTAGTAGAGGTCAGATGATGCCCACTTCACAATGCCTGTACTTTTTAACAGATGTCGGTCATCAAACTACTCTTCAGAGACAGAGTAGATTAAAACCTCCAGACTTCAGATGAGCAGTTGAATGCATTGGCCAATCCTACAGAGAAAATATTCACTTTATTTTCATACTACTGCGGAGGAAAACTAGCCATTTTATTTTATAATAAATTAGAAAAACAACCTCAATAATATAGATGAATTTCAGACATTCATAAACCCATTGTTGCTTTTCAATGTGAGATTATGGATTGAGAAAGAAGGGAATTTGAAAAGAAATAGAAATATTAGCTTTTGTAGTTATTGTTAGTTGCACTCAAGTAGCGTGTGGCTCATAGTGACCCTATGAAATACAGATCTGAAACGCGTCCTATCCTGTGCCGTCCTTACATTTCCTTTAACACTGAGCCAAATGAGACAGTCACTGTGTCAATCCACCTGGTTGAGAGTCTTCCTCTCCTTCAAAGACCCTTCACCTTTACACACATTATGCCCCTCTCCAAGTAAAAGCTCCTCCCAGAACCTCCCTTAAGTATGTGAGGCAAACTCGCATCATTCCTGTCTCAAAAGAGCACTCCAGCTGCACTCTTTCCAAGACATACCTGTTTGTTCTTTTGGCCGTCCATGGGATGTTCAGTGCTCTTCTCCAACACCACAGCTCAATGGCTTCAATTATTCTTCTGTCACCCTTATTCATTGTCCAGTTCTCAGATGCATAGCAAGTGACTAGAAAGACTATGACCTGAATCAGACATGACTTAGTCCTCAAACCGACATCATTACTCCTCAATAATTTGGAGAGCTCCCTAACTGCAGACTTTCCAAGTGCAATGCACCTCCTTATTTCCTGACTGCTGGTACCAGGGATGTTCATTGTGGATCCAAGCAAGATGCAGCTGTTTACAATTTCAATCTCCTCTCTCCAGCCATCATGATGTTGCCTATAGGTCCAGTGGCAAGAATCTTTGTTTTCTTGACATCAAGATGTAGTCCATACAGAAGGCTGCATTTCTTGATCTTGTGCAACAAGTGCTTCAAGTCCTCCTCACTTTCAGCAAGAAAGATTGTGTCATATTTGTATCACAGGTTATTGATGAATTTCCCTCCAATCCTAAAGGCACTCTTCTTCATAGAGTCCAGCTTCTCGAATAATTTGCTCAGCACACATATTGAATAGGTATGGAGTGAGAATACAACACTGATGTACTCCCTTCTCAATGTTAAACCATGCAGTGTTCCCCTGCTCTGTTCCTACAACAGCCTTCAGGTCCAGGTATAGGTTTCACATGAGCACAATTAAGAGCTCTGGGACTCTCAATCTTCTCATTATCAGTCACAACTTGTTATGACTCGGACAGCCAAATGCCTTTGCAAAGTCAATAAAGAACAAATAGACATTCCTCTGGTTTTCTTAACTTTCATCTAGGATCCATCTGACATCAGCAATGATATCCCTGGTGCTACAGACTCTTCTAGATAGCAGTATATAACCAGAATTCCCTTTAGAAATTGCATGGTTTTCTTTGTACATGTTATTTGGAAGGATTAATGTTTGGAGAAGTACACTCTACTTGATAAAGTAGAAAATCAACGAAAAGATGAAAGACCCTTAGTGAAATGAAATGAAATGCAATGCCAGAGTGACTGCAAGAAGGAGTGAAAAACAAACAAACAAAACTCCCAAAGAACAAAAACCAAAGCACCAAAACCAACCAAAGAAGCAACGATCATGAGGATAGTGCCTGGGGCAGGATGGGCAGTTTGTATTTGGCTGTGAACAGCATTGCCATGAGTCATAGCTGGCTCAGAGACACCTTAGAGCTAGGCTGAGCCAAGATGTGGCAGTGGAGTCATGAGAAAAGCTTTGTACTAGCTGTTCTAATCTTTACTCCTGAATAACTGGCATACAGGTATGATTCTCCTCTACTGATGAAAAGGTTCTAAAACTCTATGATGATGAATAGAGATATTAAAAATGTTTCTGCCTCTTTGTATTGTATTGTATTGTATTGTATTGTATTGTATTGTATTGTATTGTATTGGGCAAGTCCACTGTCAGGAATTTGTCCAAAATACTGAAAAGCAATAATATCAGTGTGAAGACTAACATGTTCCAGATTCAGGCAATGGTCTTCTCAATCACTGTCTAAGCATCTGAGATCTGGACAGTGAATAAGGATGACAGAAGAAAAATTGATGCCTTTGAACTGTGATGTTGGACAAGAGTACTGAATATCTTGTTGTTGTTGTTATGTGCTGTCGAGTGCCTGTGACTCATAGTGACCCTATGTAAAACAGGTAGGTATGAACCTTGTTAGAACAGAGCCAATTTTATTGTCTCTGAGACACCTACCCCCATTACCCGAGTCAATGAATCAATCCATCTCATCCAGGGTCTTCCTTACATGCTCTGTGCCTCCACCCTTCCAAACATAATGATGTCTTTCTTCAAGGACTGGTCCCTCCTGGCAATATGCTAAAAGTATGTCAGATGGAGCTTCAAAATCCTTTCCTGGTTTCACCCTCTCCAGAACAGACTTGTTTGTTCTCTTAGCTTGTTGTTGAGTATGACTCATAGAGACCCTATGAACAAAAGGTCTGAACTCTGTTCTATCCTGTGCCATTCTCTCACTTCCTTACACTTACACTTCCTTACACCCTCTTATGAGAGCCCATTGCAGCAGTCACCATGTCAGTCCACTTGGTTGAGGGTCTTCCTCTTCTTAGTTGACCCCTCCACCTTTCCCAGCATCAGGACCCTCTCCAAAGAGTAGCCTCCCTAGGATCATGCCCAGAGTATGTGAGGTGAAGCTTCATCATCCTTCCTTCCGAAGAGCACTCCAGGACACCACCTCCAAGACATATGTGTTTGTTCTTTTGCCCGTCCATGAGATCTTCTCCAACAACACACCTCAAAGGCAATAGTTCTTCTTCTGTCATCCTTATTCACTGTCCAGCTCTCAGATCCATGTCAAGTGGTTGGAAAGAATATATGGCCTGAATCAGATGCATCTTAGTCCTCAAACTGACATCATTACTCCTCAATAGTTTTGAGAGGCCCCTAACTGCAAATTTTCCCAAGTGCAATTCATCTCCTTATTCCCTGACCGCTCATACTAGAGGTGCTAATAGTGGATCCAAGCAAGACACAGCTGTTGACAGTTGCAATCTCCTTTTCATCCATTATGATATTGCCTATCAGTCCAACAGTAAGACTTGGCTGGTTCCTGCCTAAGAGGTTCCAGTTTTGGAGCCTCAATTGTGAAATAGTTGGATTCTGAAGAGTAGGTTTTTTTATTTAATTGAAGGTTGAATGTAAACTATTTGGTCCATTTTTATTTAATTAACAATCATGCGTAAGCTTATTGGCTGTTTTGATTGACTTAACAATCAGCTGTGGGTTGAAAACCTCTATTTAAATCAATCAGGACCTGGTGGGAGAACCTTTGTGTTTAAAGTCAGTTGGGCCTGTGGGCCTGGTGTTAATTATGTTTGGGGAGAATATTATTCTAAAAAGTACATCACTTGTCCATCAGTTTTCTGTATGGAGGTAAGTTGGGGTTGCTGTGATACTGAAAGTTGTGCCCTGGTGTGTCAAATATCATAAAGATTTCCCATGGCTTTTGTGGAGCTACCTGATTAAGACAGACTAGGAAGCAGGATTGGCCATCTACTTCTTAATTAACAGGCCTTTGAAAACCCTATGATCACAAGTCTAATTAGGATAGTTATAAAAGTGTGTTGGTAGAGCCCAAATTGAAAATCGGTTGAAATGAGGGAAAAGAATAACAAACATCATTTAATAATTGGAATGTAGAATGTACATAGCTTAAATTTTGGAAAATCAGAAATTGTTAAAAATAAAATGGAATTCGTGAATATTGTCAGAGCTTCAAAATCCTTTCCTAGTTCCAACCATTAGAGAGGTGAGATTCTCAAATGTTGGCCACTTTGAATCAGATAATCATATGGTATACTATGCTGGAAACGAAGAACAGAGGAGAATGGTTCTCTCAGCAGTCCATATTATGTTCAATACTTTTCTCTAGCACCATAACTCCAAGGCATTGATTCCTCTTCTGTTATCTTTAGTCATTGTCCAGTTCTCTGATGCATAGCAAGTAATTGCAAAGACAATGGCCTGGATCAGGC
>NW_006399985.1:2184088-2185607 GCF_000299155.1 Elephantulus edwardii | reverse complement strand
CTGTTGTACATAGGGTCGCTATGAGTCGCAGGTGACTCGGTGGCACATAACAACAACAATAACTTGGTAAGCATGTCCAGGGTAGCATTATTTGTAGAAATATGCCAGTTGGTATTCTGTCAATTCCTGGAGCATCAGGTTTGGGGGTTTTTTTTTGTGGTTTTTTTTTTTTCCCCAGTTTCTTCAGAGCCACATGGCCTTCCTCCGTCATCATCATAGGGTCTTGATCATGTGTTGTTCATGATGGACTATCAATGAACAGATATGTCTTGGAGAAAGTGCAACCAGTGTGTTCCTTGAGGCAAAGATGGCAAAGCTTTGTCTCATCTATTTTAGACATATTTTTCAGGTAGAATTTTCCTTGGAGAGGGACATCATGTTTGGAAAAGTGTAGGGCCAGGAAATGACATCATGCTGAGAGAAGAGGAAGGTGAGAGAAGAAAAGAAGATCGTCAACATGATGGATTGATACAGTGACTGTAGCAATGGGCTCAAACATGTCTTGGATTGTGGGAATGACGTAGGATAGGGCAAAGTTTAGATCTATTGTTCATAGAATTTCTGTGAGTCCTAGAGAGAGCTCTGTTGGCCTAGTGATAGAAAGTTATGCTACCAAACCAAGGGTGCGTGATTTTAATCTGCAGCCCTCAGGCCTAGTTTTAATTGGTTTTGATCAAACATTCTTCTAAGTGGGATAGCGCTGCTCTGTTCATTTCCTGTACAGGGATAACTCATGGTTGCTGTGATGCTAAACACTGTGACACTGATGTGTCAAATGTGATAATGGTCACCCAGGGTGGACAGTGTTTGGTGGAGCTCCCAGATTAAAACAGGCATGGAAGCAGGAGTGGCATCCATTTCTGAAGTAGCTTGCCTCTGGAAATGCTAAGAACTTAGGGAAATGATAAAATTTATACAAGTGTTCTTTTGTTCATAGGGTCACTATGAGTCATCTACGACTCGACAGCACTCAACAACAATGGGGTCAGAAAAAGAGAAAGACCTCCAAGAAGATGGATAAACACAGTGACTGCAGGAATGGGCTCCAGTGTGCCAGGGGTGATGAGGATGGCACAGGATTGGGCAGGGTTCTCATCTGTCATTCATAGGATTGCTATGAGTCATACTTAGTTCAATGGCACATAAGAACAACCACACTATATCCTTGAAGGAAGATCTGGTAAACTAGAGGTAAGAAGTTACAGTACTCTTCCAGGGAATGTGGTCCAAATCCATTAACTAATTCACCAAAGAAAGATGTCAGTCTCCTCGCGTGTAAGTTAAAACCTCTAAAAACCTAATGATGAGTCAACTATGACTTGATTCTGACTCGGTTGGAAGCAACAAAAACTTTATATGCATACCTGTGTTTATTGCTGCATTGTTCAAAATAGCAACAAGATGTAAACAACCCAACTGTCTGTCAACACAAGGATGGATAGAGAAGCTGTGGTATATTCACACAATGGAATACTATGCAGCACTGAACAAGGAACTAATAAAATATTATACAAAATGA
>NW_006399985.1:2181456-2182818 GCF_000299155.1 Elephantulus edwardii | reverse complement strand
AAAAACAAACCAAACAAAAACCCCATCATCTCCTTTGAAAGTTTTAAGTTATGGATATTTGACCAGAAGTACCATGGCAGGGATTTTTAAACCAATGGACAAGTTACTATGTTCTCTTCCTACTACTGCAATAATTTTTGAAAACACATACCAAAATGATGACATAGATCACTGTCTAAGTGCAGTGAACAGAAAAGACCTTGGGTCAAGTGGCATGGGCTGTTTTAGCAAATGTAAGGAAGAATTTTTTTTCCTTTTTATAAGAAACTTGTTTTGTTTTTCTCAGGTTGTTGTTATGTGCTGTCAAATTGACTACAACTCATAGCGACCCTATGAACAACAACTTTGAACATTGCCCTATCCTGAGCCAACATTGTCCTTGGTACTTCCAAATCCCATTGCCAGAGTCCGTTAATCCATCTCATCCAGCATCTTCTTCAATGACCCTCTACCTTTCCAAGCATAGATAACTTTCTCCAATGACTGGACCCTCCTGACAACATGCTCTAAGTGTGTGAAATAGAGTTTCAAAATCCTTGCCTCCAAGGAGCAACCTGATTTCACGTTCTTGAGGACACATTTGTTTGGTCTCTTGGCAGCCCATGGTATGTTCAATACCTTCCCCTGGCACAACTTAAAAGCTCTTTTGACATCCTTATTTATTGTCTACTTGTGATGCTTAACATTGTGACACTGATGTGTCAAATGCTATAATGGTTACCCATGGTGGACAGTGTTTGGTGGTACTCCACAATTAAAACAAGCTTGGAAGCAGGAGTGGCATCCACTTGCAAAATAGCTTGCCTCCGGAAACCCTATGGATAGGGAGAAATGATCAAACTCATACAAATGTTCAGGCCTTTTGTTCATAGGGTGTCTAGGAGTCGTCTATGACTGATCTAGATGACACTTAACAACACAATAACATTTATCGTCTAGCTCCCAGATGCTTATATCTTTCAAATAACTTTTCTCAAAAACATGAAAGGCAATCAGAGTCTCTTCCCCCATGTTGTTGTTGTTTTGTTCTGTTAAGCTTAGTATTACCCATAGTAATCCTGTGAACAAAACTTCTGACCCCTGTCCTATTTTTGCCATCCTTCCCCTTCCTGACACACTAGAGCCCTGTGCAGCAGTCAGCGTGTCAATCCACCTGACTGAGGATCTTCCTTTCTTTTGGTGAATGCCACATTTCTAAGCATGATGCTCCTCTACAGGGAATAGCTCCTCTTAGGAGCAAGCCTGAGGTATGTGAGACGAAGCCTTATCATCTTTGCCTCCAGCATTCTGACTGCACTTTGGCAGCCCCTGGGATATGCAGTCCTATTCTCAACACCACAGCTTAAAGACATCGATTCTTCT
>NW_006399985.1:2164163-2176612 GCF_000299155.1 Elephantulus edwardii | reverse complement strand
CATTGCCTGCATTTCTCTTTGCCTTATGACCCAAGAAGGATCTTCTTCAGTTTGGTAGAGAAAAGGGCTGTGAAAGCAGTTTCCAATGTCAGACAACTGCTGCAGGTAGGCCAGCCGAAGGTGCTCCAGGCTACAAGCAGTTAATGGACAGGATATGAGGAGAAGCAAGGCAGAGTGTGGAGACCTGATTGGAAAACCAGGAAGCCTTGGTTTTCCCATTGAGCATCAGCTCCAGCTGTCTTTCTCCCTCTGATTGAGCTTAAGGGGTCCTGTATGAACCAGCCAAACAACAGTGATCCCCCACAAGGTATCACACTCAAATTCAAGTGTCACTCCTGGTCACATTGCTCCTGTTGCAGCATCAGCAGTGGCGTCTTCTGGCGTGCCACGTCAACAACAGCATTAGCTGTTGTGTTTCTTGATGAAAGTGAATTTCTCTTTCTCCAAGGTATACTCAGATGAGGTCCTGTCTGTGTACCTCTGGTAGTCAGGATTCAGATTGTCAAATGAATTGAGTGTCAAACGTAGAATTCCAACACATGTCTCCATCCACAGACCAGAATCCCCACTGTCAGAGATCTCATCAAGCTTGAGTCTGTCATCTTAGACCACTCAGTCAGCTTGCTGAAATTGAGAAGGGCAAGAAATTCTCATTGTAGAAGATCAAGAACTCAACCTTCAGTATAGATGACATCTAAACATCAAGAAAACAAAAATCCTTGCCATGGGGCTAACAGTCAACATTGTGATAGATGAAGAAAGCATCGAAGCTGTCCATTATTTAATTTTGCTTGTATAAAAAGTACCCTAACACCTTTGCCACTAGCAGTCAAGTAATCAGGAGATATATTCATTGGGCAATTCTTCTGTCAGGAACTTCTTCAAAATACTTAAGAGCAATTATGTCAATTTAAAGACTAAGGTGGCCCTAATTCAGGCTATGATCATTTCAGTCTCTTGCTATACATCAGATAGTTGGACCATGAATAAATATGACAGAAGAAGAACTGATGCTTTTAAGCTGTGGTTCTGGAAAATAGTCCTGAATATCCCATGGACAACCAACAGAACAACAAACAGATATGTCTTAGAGAAAGTACAAGAGAGTGTTCCATAGAGGCAAGGATGGTGAACATTTGTCTCTCATACTTTGGACATACATGTTCAAAGTAAATGGGATGAAGTCTTCTTATCCTCATGTATAAGACATTCAGCCATTCTCCTCCCACCCCAAGACTGACTTGCTTTTTCTTCTGCTGGTTATTGTTGTCAGGTTCCTCAGGTTAACTCTAACTCACATAAAGTCAACCTCATTAACAGAATGAAACTTTGCCCAATACTATACCATCTGCACATCTCTGCTGTGCCTTTAGTTGTTGTTATTGTGTCACTGTATCTCTTTAAGGGTCATCTACACTGACTTTCCATTTTTCAATCATAATGTTCCCTTCAACGGATTGGCGTCTCCTGACAGACTGATCAAAGTATGTGAAACAAAGTGCAATCATCCTTGTTTCCAAGGAAAACCTCAGCTGTACTTTCTCTGAGAGAGATTTCTTTGTTTGGAAGTCCAGGTACATTCAACTCTTCTTTACAAACACCACAATTCAAAGTCTAAACTTTTCTGTAGTATTATTCATTGTTAAAATTTTACATGCATCTGAAACAGTTAAAATGCCATGATTTTAGCCAGTTGCATCTTAGTCTTTAAGCTGACATCCTTGCTTTTTAGGTATTTAAAAGACCCCTTGCGAACAGGTTTCCTCAGTGCAATATGTCATTTAATTTCTTGAGTGCCGCTACCACAGATGTTGATTGTGAATCTAAGTAAAATGACATCCTTGAAAACTCCAGTTTTCTCTCCATTTATCATAATAGTGCCTGTTGGTGTCATTGAGAGACTTTTGTTTTCTTTATGCTGAGTATAATCCATACTGAGGATTGTTGGATCAGGAGACAGTCATCAGAACAGAGCAAGGAAACACTGCTTGGTTTAAAATTGTGAAGGGTGTGCATCAAGAATGGGGGGGGGATTGTGTACCAATGAGGGAGTTTTTCTTTTGCTTTTCAAGGAGTGGAGCAAATGGGGGGGGAGGGGGGAGGGGTTTGTGCGGGGAGAAGGGTGCAACAATGAATGAATGGAATCCCAAAATCTCTGTAGATGTTCATGGAAATGAAAAATAAACAACCTAAATTAAAAAAAAAAAAGAATGTATCCTATCTTCATATCTTTTCAATTTATATACAGAACAAATTATCCAGGAGGCTGGACTCTATGAGAAGTGTGACATCAGGATTGGAGGTAGACTTATCAACAATCTATTATGTAGATGACATAACACTGCTTGCTGAAACTGAGGAGGACCTGAAGCACTTACTACAGAATGTTGAGGACTGCAGTCTTCAATATGTATTGAAACTCAACATCAAGAAAACAAAGATTTTCACCCCTGGGCCAATTGGCAGCATCATAATAGATGGTGAAAAGATTGAGATTGTTGACAGCTTCAGTTTGCTTGGCTCAGCAGCCAGGAAATTAAAAGAAGATTTGTATTGGGAAAGTCTGCTGTCCGAGACCTCTCCAACATACTGAGGAGCAATGATGTCATTCTGGAATCTAAGGTGTGCCTTATACAGGCCATGATCTTTGCCATTACTTGATGTCCTTCAGAGAGCTGGACACTGACTACAGATGATAGAAGGAGAGTTGATGCCTTTGAGCTTTGGTGCTGGAGAAGAGTATTGAATATACCATGGACAGCTAGGAGAACAAACAAGTTCATCTTGGAGAGGGTGAAATCAGGCTACTTCTTGGAGGCAAGGATTGTGAAGCTATGTCTGATATACTTTGCGCATTTTGCAAGGATGGACCAGTCTTTGGAGAGGGCCGTCTTGCTTGGGAGGGTGGAGGGACAGCGCAGGAGAGGAAGACCCTCAATGAGATGGATTGATTGTGTCACTGGGGTAAGTGGGATAGGCGGATCAGAGATACTGAGATTGGCAAGGGACAGAGCAGGGTTTAGGGCCGTTGTTTATAGGGTCACTATGAGTCACAAGCAACTTGATGACACATAATAACAACAACAACAATTTTCAGCCAAGCCCCAGCTGACATCAGTAGTGATATCCCTCATTTCACAACCTCTCTGAATCCAACTAGACTTTCTGTCACTTCTCTGTTACTGTGCTGACCATCTTTCAATCATTTCCATCGAACTTGCACTTGAGTAAGACAGACTTGGTAAAAATATTCTATTTTTTCATGTTTGAATTTAGTTGTTGTTGCAAAAATTTAAATAATAGTCTAATTGATTAAAAATAAATTTATGTACCAAATTTCTAAACCTAAACCCAAATAAATTGAGCCAGCTGCCAAGGAGCTCTCCAGTGTGCTAAATAGTAAAGATGCCACTTTAATGACTAAAGTGGATCTTATCTCAGCTGGAGTGTTTTTAATTGTTTCCTGTACATCTGAAATTTGACAGTGAGTAAGGATGACAGAAGGAGAATTGAAACTTTGAATTGTAGTGTTGGTGAAGAGTGTTAATATCTCATGCATATTTCAACAAACAGATTTGTCTTGAAAGAAGTGAAACAAGAGTGTTCCTTAGGTGCAAGGATGGTTAAACTTTTTCTCACTTACTTTGGACATATTTTCAGAAGGAACAAGTACTTGGAGAGAGACTCCATACTTGGAAAGGTAGAAGGTCAGTCAAACAGAGGAATACCTTCAGTGAAATAGATTGCACTCACACAATGATTGTGTCAATGGGAATGAGCATGACAGAAGTCATGAAAATGGTGCAAGATAGGATAAGGTTTAATCTGCTGTTCATACAGTGCCTCATCTGTAGGATTTATAACTGATTAAATGACACCTAGCAACCACGTCTTAATTAGTTTTACTTATGAGCACCTGGACACTGTCTTTTCTCTAACAGTGTTGTACTTCAGGACATAGCTTGAAATGTTCTTTTTGACTGCGGCCTTCAATATGGATTGAGGTTCAATGTCAAGAAGACAAAGATTCTCACCACTGGACCAATTGGCAGCATCAGGATGGATGGTGAAGAGATTGAGATGGTACACAGCTTTAGTTTGCTTGGCTCCACAATCAACACTCCTAGCACCAGCAGCCAGGAAATTAAAAGATGTATTGCGAAGGGAAATTCTGCTGTTAGGGACCTCTCTAAAGTACTGAAGAGCAACGGTGTGTCTCTGGAGACTAAGGTGCATCTGGTACAGGCCATGGTCTTTGCAATCATTTGTTATTCATCAGAGAGTTGGACAATGACCAGGGAGGACAGAAGGAGAATTGATGCTTTTGAGGTTTGGTGTTGGAGAAGAGTGCTGAGGGTGCCATGGACTGCTAAAAAAACAAACATTCATCCTGGAGAGGGTTAAACCGGGCTTCTCCTTGGAGGCAAGGATGCTGAGACTTCGTCTGACATACTTTGGTCATGTTGTTAAGGAGGGACCGGTCCTTGGAGAAGGACATCATGCTTGGGAGGGTGGAGGGCAGGCACAGGAGGGGAAGGCCCTCTGGGAGATGGATTGATTTGGTGACTGGGGCAATCGGGATGAGTGTGTCAGAGACAGATTGGCACAGGACAGAGCAGAGTTTAGGGCTGTTTTACATAGGGTGGCTATGAGTCGCAAGCGACTCGACAGCACATAACAACAACAACAACAACAACAACAACAATGCAGTGTCATCCATTTCTCTTCAGTCTGTCATTCCCAGCATTGTAGACATGAAATTGTTCGATTTGAAATCATCAATGCCAACTCACTTCAGATTATTAACACCTGGAATCATTAAGCTTACTATTTCATTTCTAATAGCTTCTGGTTTTCCTAGTTTCCTGCATTCCATGTTATAATTGTTAATGTACGTTTGTGGTTGGTTTTCTCATTTTGAGTCATTGCACATTACTATCTGAAAGTCCCAAAAGCTTCACTTCACCTGTATCGTTGTTGTTGTTGTTGTTATTGTTGTTGTTATGTTCCGTCGAGTCGATTGCGACTCATAGTGACCCTATGTACAACAGCCCTAAACTCTGCTCTGTCCTGTGCCAATCGCCCTCTTCCTTTGTATTTCCTGTATCATTCAAGGTGACAATACTTTGAGGAAGAAGCTCTTTCTAAGTCATATTTTGAGTGCCTTTCGATCCATAGGGCTTATCTTCTGCCACCACGTCAGACAGTATTAGCCTGTGGTTCAGAAGATTTTTCACTCGTCAATATTTTTTAGAAGTGGATCATCAGATCCTTCCTAGCATGGCTTTGTCTGGAAGCTCAACTGAAACGTGTCTGGTATTTGACAGGCTGATGGTGTATCTTCCAGCATCAGTGCAACACACATGCTGCCATAACAAAACAGATGGACAGACAAGTGGTAGATTATAACCCTTGCAGCTGTTATAACCCAGAACTTTTATGTACATGGTGCTCACATTCATGAGAAGAAGTACACCAACACCATTTTTAAATTGTGATTTTAATGAAAGCTTACTGAAAACTTGGCTTTTTCATTCATTCATTCATTCACTGTTGTACATTTTCCTCTATAGTCCCCCAGTTTCTTTTATTAAAAAAATTCATTCATTGTTACATAATTTCCTTCCTCTCCTCAGTCCACTTGGCTATGCACCTCTTATTCTGTACTATTGTCATACAAATAATACTTAATCATACATTCCTTTTAATGAGTTCCCTCTTTGAAAGAGACAAAGATTGTAGAGAAACTGATGTTCTGATAATAACTCAGGCTGTCACACTAGCCCGTGACTTTCACCAAGCCAAACTGGTAGTTACAGGAAAGTATGAACCAGTTGATACTTTTATGACTTTTTGTCATTGTTAAGTGCCCAGAGTCACTTGTGACTCATAGCGACCCTATGTACAACAGCTCTGAACCCTGCTTTATCCTGTGCCAACCTCATTGTCTCCAAAACACCCAACCCCATTACCTCAGACACTAAGACAATCTCATCCAGGGTCTTTCTCTCTTGTGCTGTCCCTCCACTCTCCCAAGCATGATGTCGCTCAAGTTATGTCAGATGGTGCTTCAGAATCCCTGGCTCCAAGGAGCAGCCTGGTTTCACTCTCTCTAAGATGAACCTGTTTGTTCCCCTAGCAGTCCATAGTATATTCAATACTCTTCTCCAGCACCACAGCTCAAAGGCATCAATTCTTCTTCTGTCATCCTTAGTCATTGTCCAGCTTTCTGATGCATAACAAGTCATTGCAAAAACCATGGCCTGGATCAGGCGCACCTTAGTCTCCAGATGGACCACGTTGCTCTTGAGTACTCTGGAGAGGTTCCTGACAGCAGAGTATCTCCGTGCAAGTCATCTTTTGCTTTCCGGGCTGCTGGTACCAAGAGTGTTGATTGTGGAGCCAAGGACACTTCACATAGTATAAGCACATTAGAGGATATTATATGAATACATAGAGATATAGATACTTCCCTTAAAATATTGAGGGATCCAAGAGTTTCATGTGTTTGTGCCCAAGAGTTAGTGTGGATATGGAAATGCTATCTGCAAAATTACAGACCAATATCTCTATTTTACATCCCCTGCTACTAAGACAGAGATGATCATATTTGATGCACTTTCTTGAATTTAGAGGCAACACATCAAAGACTGTATGACTTCAAGCAGCCCAGAAGAACGGAGTCTTGGACTGTGATCCTCGAGACTCAGTGAAACCAAGGGGCCATGAAATGTTTGCACTGCAATGCTTCAGGGTGTGAGGAATAAGCCCTGAGAAGAGAATTACGGTGCAAATTGTTCAGTGGAGGCACATTCTATCTTTTTCCAGAGACCACACACGTGAATCCAAAGTTAATGACACCAAATTTGAAAGCACCACGAATTTCATCTGGAGAAGAGAGCAGATGAGGTGATGGCAATTCTGCCCCACTTCCAGAGGCAGCAATCAGGCGGCATTATTGGGCCAAGCGTCTGAGGTCAGCGCTCTGGGCAGGGCTGACTTGTCCCTGCTGGAAGCAGCAGCTGGGGAGTTCTCCCCTGATTAGTTCTGCAGCGTTATTTTGGGAGTTGTTCCTGGCTGGGTCTATGAACTCTCCAATTCTCCCCTCATAAATCATTTTCTGCCTCTTATGTCTAGAGTTGGTTTCCTTTGTTTGCTGTTGGAATACCAACTGATCATATGATATGTCGTTAAAATAGTTCTTACTTGGAATATGTTAGAAGACAAAATGTGACTCACAGTACCCTACTATGTGTATTAGGAGGGGACAGAGCTGGGGATAAAAAGGCTGTTGAAAAGATCAATGGGCTGATAGATTGGAAACCACAGAAAGAGCACAACGCCAAGGATTTCTCTCAGCATCACCAGCAATTAGTTTTGTTGTTTTTTGGGGGTTTTTGTTTGTTCGTTTGTTTCTTGCAATATCCAAAGCACTTTATTGCATATCTGAGACAGCAGAGAGAATTATTCTTAAAAACTGCCTTCCTAGCAATTAGTTTTATTAGGTGGAACCAATCTGGTAAAATGCTAATCCATCTAAATGAAATCTTATCCCTTCTCTACATACATTAGGCAGATTTTTAGTTTTTTTAATGGTTTTTTTTCTTCCTCTCCTTTTTTACTATTGAAATTTTAATGAAAGTTCACAGAGACTTTGGATTTCCATCCATACACTGTTGCACAATTTCCTCCCTGCACACCCCTCCCCCAAGTTTGCTTTTCTCTTTGAAAAGAAAAAAGAATTATTTCCTTGTTATACAGTCCACCCCTCCCCAGTCCACTTTAATATGCAGCTCTTATTCTAGACTCTTGTCATGAAAATAATACCTAATCATGTATTCCTTTTAAACAGTTCTCTCCTTCATCTGTTGCAATACAGTATACATTATTTATCCCCTCTTTTCTTAGGTTCCCCCTAACCCCAATGCCAGTCCCATTTTACAACACAGGCACTATGTGTTATTTGTCCTTTTGTGACTGAGATACTTAGCAAAATATCCTCCAGGGTCACCCATTTTTTTATAATATTTTATAAGTTTCTTGTTTTTCAATGTATCATAGTATTCCATTGTGTGAATATACCACAACTTCTCTATCCATTCTATCAATAAGATGGGCACTTGTGTTGTCTCCAACTCTTTGCTATTGTGAACAAAGTAGCAATAAACACGGGTGTGCATATATCTGCTTCGGTGGCAGTTCTGGCTTCTTTAGGGTATATTCCCAGTAGTGGAATTGTTGGGTCAAATGATGTTTCTATTTCCAACTTTTTGAGAAAGTGCCATTATGATGTGCCTTTTTCTCAGAGCACACAGTGACTAATAAAAGATTTGCAGTTTATGAGAAATTGTAACCCTTCATAGTTCTTTGTTTGATTTTGTTATATTCTCGAAAACTTATCAAAGAAAATAATATTTTCAGAATTTTCCAGTAGGTTTTGTTGTTGTTATTGTTTGTTTGTTTAATATCCTGAAGTGCTTTAAAAGCACTGCATTTAAAATGGGCTTCTATGAACAGGTCCTTTATTGCTTAAACATGTATTCTTAGTAAATTGGCTCATATTAAACTTTCATTGATTAGATCTTTTTAAGCATTCCTTCCTTATAAGTAGGCATATTATCTCTATTACTACTTTATATACCTTTTCATACAGATTAGAAAGCCTTCTTTTACTACTCTTTAAGATGTATCCATCATTGATTTAAAAGTGTGAATAAATAAGATAATTTCTACATAAAGACCACTTTACTGTCTTTTTACCACTTTTATGGGTACTTTTATGTCTTTACCACTTGACTATGGTTACTTTCCCCTCCCAGTTTTATGGCTAGTATAGACTCAACTACATTATTAAGTAAAGAGTATTGAATTCAGAAAAATAATAAGCTCTATTTCACTCATTCATTTACTTATCAAGCCACCATTTTCCAAGGATTTCTGAATGCTAGGTCCTTTCAAGGTGTTGCAAATATGTCCCTAACAGGTGCTGACCCTGATGAACTATAGTTCTATATCTATCAGGTATAAGCTGAAAAGATTTTCTTTCATTTTCATTTGTGATGTGAGTGAGAGTTGACAAGGCAAGTTGGTTTTGCAACCTTTTATATGCATTTCTTTACTAATTGTAATAACAAAATTTAATGGAATTCTCCTCACTAGTTATCAACTCACGGGTCCTTGGAGAGGGACATCATGCTTGGGAGGGTGGAGGGACAGCGCAGGAGGGGAAGACCCTCTATGAGGTGGATTGATTCGGTGACTGGGGTAATCGGGATGGGTGTGTCAGAGGCAGTGCGATTGGCACAGGATAGAGCAGGGTTTAGGGCTGTTGTGCATAGGGTCGCTATGAGTCACAAACGACTTGATGGCACATAACAACAACAACAACAACAACAGTTATCAACTCCTTTGTACCTTCTGGACTTTCCCCAAAGTGAAAAAGGTTCCTCTTCATGCTTTACGTGGTTCATTATTATCAGGACTGACTGGTCTCCCTGGTTGGAAGTCTGATGGCTTAATGATAAGGATTTGCACTACCAACCCAGAGACACAGAGTTTGAGTCCACCAGTTGCTTGGGGGA
Organism: Elephantulus edwardii; assembly: GCF_000299155.1. NCBI lineage: Eukaryota > Metazoa > Chordata > Mammalia > Macroscelidea > Macroscelididae > Elephantulus > Elephantulus edwardii. The sequence continues at coordinate 2,167,031 of NW_006399985.1, read as the reverse complement.
GAAAGATGGGCAGTCTCTTCCTGCGCTATTCACCGCCCCTGAAATCTCTGTGGAGGGTCTACTATGAGTTGGTTCTGACTGAACAGTACACAACAACAACAGTCTCCGTGGCGGTGCCATTACCCGTAGAGGCTTCTCTATTATTTGGCTGAAATTTGAGCATGAAAGTGAATTTTGTTTCAGGTTTGAAAGGTCACTAAGGACAGTAGTCTTGACAGTTCTAACACTCTCTGTTGTTGTTCGGTACCGTCGAGTCGAGTATGACTCATAGTGACCCTGTAAACAACGTATCTGAACTCTGTCCTATTCTGTGTCATCCTCACATTCTCTGACACATTCAAGCCCATTGCAGTAGTCACCGGGTCAGTTCACCTGGTTGAGAATCTTCTTCACTGTCCATCCACCTATCCAAGCATGAGGTTCCTCCACAATGAACACGTAGCCTCTCCTAGCAACATTCCCAAAGTATGTAAAATGAAGCTTCATCATCTTTGCTTCCACTCTGGGTGCACTTTTTGAGAAGTGCATGACTGCAGACGTTCCCAATGCAAATGTCTCCTGATCTCCTTACTGCTGGTACCAAGTGTATTGATTCTGGGTCCAAGCAAGAGGAAGTCATTGACAGTTTTAGTCTTTTCTCCATCTGTCATGATGTTGCCTATCAATCCAGTGACAAGCATTTTTGTGTTTTGTGTTGGTTTTGTGTTTGTGTTTGTTGTTGTTTTTTTTTTTAACATTGGACCAGCTAATCTGTCTTTTCCTATGCTTTTTAGTTTTGTTTCACTTCTGCCCCCCACTCCTCATATGGAACCTTCTACTGTGGTAAATTTTAAAGTGGCAGCAGTGGTAGCTGGACCATCTGCCCTTCTGGTCAAGGTCACGGAAGCTGGAGTGCCTGGGCTCCACGTTTAGCTGATTATCCCCAGGCATCTCTGCTTTTCTTCCCTCCTTTGTTCCATGAAGGGAGGCCAGTAGATGCATCTTAATGGCTGTTTGAAAGCTCTCAAGTCCTTAATGACTACTCCTCAGAACAGGATGTAGAAAATAATTGGCATCTCCCCAGGACTGTGGTTTCAAGGCCCCAGAATGTAGACATAGTGTGGACCTGGTGCCACATCCACAGAGACCCTCAGGGATGTTTTGTGCCAGCTCTGGAAGCAATCTGCCTTAGGGAACCTGGTGAGACGTCGTGCCTCCATTCAAGGATCTTCTGTCTGCAGTCAGGTCCACCCACCCACACAGGGGCACTCAGCTGGCAAGGAAGGTGGGCACCGCTTACCCCTACTGGGCCCGTGTGAAGTCCTGTATCATTCATAAAGGAAAAAGAAACAAAAGTGGTCACCTACCAGGGTCCAATTTTCAATGAATATTCAGTATATATTGACTGATTCATTTCAAGAAAGGATTTAACAGAATCTCTCAAGATACACATGGAAGCACAAAATTTGAAAAGATAAGAGCATTATGCTGGGTGAAATAACTCAGTCACATAAGGACAAATACTGTATAAGACCATTATTGTGAAGCTAGAAGGATAACTGAACAAGCTATGTCTAAATAGTGTATAGGGCAAGGTGAAGGAGAGAAGGGGGCAGAGTAGGGAAAAGGGAGAAAAATCACTGGGATTGCAGAGGTTAGACGGTGAAGGGGGGGGGGCTGAAGGAATAGGACAGATCCCAGGAGGGCTTAGAGAGACAGGGTGATAATAGGCATACATCCACAATAATGATATGAAATAAAGTATGCATGAGTTATTGTCTAGAACACAGTGTACATCAATGAAACACAATGCATATGGGTGATTGTATTCAAATCAGTAAAAGTTTTAAAAGCTACATAGAGAAGTTCAAGAAAAAAGGAAGGCACAAGAAAATGAAAATTGAGATAAAACGACATCCAAAATGTCTGCATATTTCCTGGTGCTATGTTGCAAATATACTTTTATGCTTCATTTTAGCTAAGATAAAACTAAACTCTTGATCCATTTTATGCATCAGTGTCTATGAAATAAAAACAAATTTCTTAGGAGACGTGCAGCACCACGACCTGAGGGGAATTTCTTCCCTGCAGATGAGACCGTGTTGTATTTCTTCCCTGCAGATGAGACCGTGTTGTATCGTGAGCATCAGCCGTATCGTAAATATGGTGATGAGGTCCTGGGGATGTTTATGTCAAGTTGAAATGAAGGCTGAGGGTTAATGGGAAAGTCAAGACAAGTAAATTCTACTCTTTGAGGGACTGAAGGGGCCTGCCCATCTGGCTCCATCCCAGCAGTGTGTTTAGAATATCCAGGCAATCAGGCGATTGTCAGGAATATGAAAGCATACAGTCCTATTAGAGTTTTCCAGCCCAGCTTTCAGGTCACGTTCCCGAGCAATGTCTCGTGCTGTTGTTACGTGTCATCCAATTGGAACCAACCCACAGCTGACACTCTAGCGGGTTTTCTGAATCTGTAAACGGTACAGGAGGAGACTCTCCATCAGTCGTGGATTCAAACCACCTGCCTTTGTGTTGGAAGCTCACCTCCATAACCACTAGTCCACTCGAGCTCCCTGTCATGTGTGTGGTATCCAGTGGATTCTCATTCTCAGTAACCTTGGAGGACAGAGGACAGAGGCGCTGCCAAGTCTCTAGGCTGTGATCGCTACTGGAGCAGAAGCAGCAGTGTGTTTGAATCCCCTATCTTTCCCTTAGCAGCCAAGCCAGGCATTTAATTGTCAAGTCAACTCAGACGCACGGGAGTTGGGTAGGTTCCCATGCACAGCCACCTCCCACTGGGTTTCCAAGGCTGTGATCCTACCAGTGGGAGACTGTGCACCCTTCTCGCGTGGATGCACAGGGGGCTGTGGGCCCATGGAGATGTACAGC
>NW_006399985.1:2163105-2163708 GCF_000299155.1 Elephantulus edwardii | reverse complement strand
ATAACAGGTGATTGCGAAGACCATGGCCTGTATCAGACGCACCTTAGTCTCCAGAGAGACACCATTGCTCTTCAGTACTTTGGAGAGGTCCCCTAACAGCAGACTTTCTCATGGCAATGTGCTAGCCCCAGTTAAAATGCCCGTCTTGTCTTAATTATGCACATGCTTTCAACCAGGGCTGTTTTGGCAGAATTCTCACGCCCATGATACTCCCTTCCCCTTGAACGTGGGCCATGACACTAATACGCCAGATGCCACTCCCGTGATTAGGGGGCATGCATCGCAATGGTCAAAGGATTTTTCAGATGGAATGAATTCTTTGATAATTAACTTTAATCATGTGAGTAGCATCCCTGTTGAAGTTGGCATCATTATGTGACTTGGTCAAAAGAAAGACTTTAATTAGGCACCTCAAATGTTCTCCTTGCTTTGAGGAAGTAACACTTATGTTATGGAGACAATGCTTCTTAGATATGAAGATGACCGGTTGAAGTGAAAAATCAAAGTCTCAAGAACAAACTGGGAGGAGGGTAGAGAGAATAGTGCAACAATGAATGAGTGGAAGCCCAAAATCTCTGTAAATGTTTATGAAAATTAATAAAA
>NW_006399985.1:2136342-2162820 GCF_000299155.1 Elephantulus edwardii | reverse complement strand
TCACCATATCAATGCATCCCTGTGAGGGTCTTCCTTGGTTCCACTGACCCTCCACCTTTCCAAGTATGATAACCTTTTCCAAAGAATAGCCTCTCCTAGCAACATGTCCAAATATGAGAGGTGAAGCTTCACCATCCTTGTCTCCAAGGAGTATTCCAGTTGTGCCTTTTGCAAAACATACCTCTTCATTCTTTTGACAGTCTGTGGGATATTCCATATTCATCTCTAGCATCACCACTTAAAGGCATGACTTCTTCCTTTGTCATTTTTATTTACAGTCCAGCTCTCAGATGCATAGCAAATGACTGGAAAAGAATAAAATGTTCCATGTATGAACACAATTCATTAAAAAAAAAACCACCCTTGATTTCAGGCCTTTCAGCAGAAAGTCCACTTGAGCAATCTCTAGACCTCTAATTTAAAGACTTGTGATATAATAAATGTCATTTTATGCCATTATACTTACTGAAACTTTTTACACAGCAATTGTAAATAAATGGGAAAAAAAGAGTAAACCAGGGATGCATCCTGTCTCCATTCCTTTTCTATCTATATGCAGAAGAGATCATTCTGGAAGCTGGGCTTTTTGAGGGAGATTGTGGCATCTACAACATGCAGATGACACACCCTTGCTTGCTGAACCTGAGGAGAACCTGAGGCATTTCCTGCAGAAGATCAAAAACTGTAGTCTTCAATATGGATTGAAGCATAACATCAAGTAGACAGAGTCTCACCACAGGGTCAATTGGAAGCACCACGCTGGATGGAGAATAGACTGAGGTTAGCAGTTACAGCTTGCTTGGCTCTACAATCAGCAATCTTGGCACCAGCAGTCAGGAAATCAAAGGATGAATTGCATTAGCAAAATCTGTCAGAGCCATTTCCAGAGTACTGAGAAACAACTATGTCAGACTCGAGACCAAGGTGCACCTGATCCAGGCCATGGCCTTTGCAATTACTTGCTATGCATCAGAGAGCTGGACTAAGGATGACAGAAGAATTGATGCCTTTGAGTTGTGGTGCTGGAGAAGAGTCTAGAACATACTTTGCACCTCCAGGGAAGCAAATAGGTGTGTCTTGGAAAGGGTGAAACCAAATTTCTTCTTGGAGGCTAGGATTTTGAAGCTCTGGCTCACAGACTTTGGTCATATTCTCAGGAGACTGATCCTTGGAGGACATCATTCTCAGAAGGGTGGAGGAAGACCAAGGATAAGATGGATTGATATAGTAACTAGGGCAATGTGGGTAGATGTGGCAGAGTCAGTGAGACTGGCTCAGGACAGGGCAGGCTTCAGAGTGGTGTACATAGGGTCTCTTTGAGTCTCAGGTGACTTAACAGCACATAACAACAACAACAACAACAGTCAAATAAAAATTGTACTTAAAGAGTAATTCTGCTGAGTTTTATATAAGAGAAAGACAAAGAGAAGGGGTAATAATAAGCATAGCTCAGCTCATGAGTAATTATAAAAATAACAATGTATAAGAGCGATTGCATAAAATAAAATAAATATTAATAACTGTAGACAAACCAATTGAATAAGAAGTAAAATAAAATTATTTTTCAAAATTAAAGAAAGAAAACCCCACAAATTACCTCCAAATTCATGGAGATACAATACTAATAAAAATCTGATATCAGTTAGAAACAACAGCGTTCAGTAATAATTAAGCTGTTGTGTTTCAAAATTTTAAATATTTCCTTGAAAGAAACTACTAGAAGTATTCAAGATAAGTAGAAATAATAAAACAAGTGAAATGCTTGAGACTTTGAAAATGAAAGCCACACAACAATGAGTTCTTCTGGGCTTTCTGTTTTGATACTGGGATTGTAGCTGTTGGGATCTCTAATTGATGCTTGGAAAGAGGAAAGCACAGATGCAAAAAGAACCAGGAGTTACTACTGTTGTTGTTGTTGTTGTTGTTGTTATGTGCCGTCGAGTCGCTTGCGACTCATAGTGACCCTGTGTACAACAGCCCTAAACTCTCTCTGGCCTGTGTCAATTGCACTGTCTCCAATACACGCATCCCGATTACTAAGCCAGTCACTGAAACAATTCACCTCATATAGGATTTCCCTCTCCTGTGCTGTCCCTCCACCCTCCCAAGCATGATGTCCCTCTCCAAGGACCAGCCCCTCCTTAAAACATGTTCAAAGTATGTTGGAGAGAGCCTCAGAATCCTTGCCTCCAAGGAGCAGCCCGGTTTAACCCTCTCCAGGATGAATCTGTTTGTTTTCTTAGCAGTCCATGGTATTCTCAATACTCTTCTCCAGCACCACAGCTCAAAGGCATCAGTTCTTCTATCCTCCTTGGTCATTGTCCAACTCTCTGGTGCATAACAAGTGATCAGATGCACCTTAGTCTCCAGAGTGACACCATTGCTCTTCAGTACTTTGGAAAGGTCCCTAACAGCAGACTTTCCCATGGCAATATGTCTTTTCATTTCCTAGCTACTGATGTCAAGAGTGTAGACTGTGGAGCCAAGCAGACTAAAGTTGTTAACAATCTCAATCTTTTCACCATCCATCCTGATGCTGCCAATTGGTTCAGTGGTAAGAATCTTTGTCTTCCTGATATTGAGCTTCAATCCATATTGGAGGCTGCAGTCCTTGATCCTCAGTTTCAGCAAGCAGGGTTGTGTCATCTGCATAACGCAGATTGTTGATAAATCGTCCACCAATCTTGACCCTACATTTCTCCTCATGGAGCCCAGCCTCTTGGATAATCTGTTCTGCATACAGGTTGAAAAGGTATGGAGACAGGAAACATCCCTGGCGTACGCCTTTCCCAATTTTGAACTATACCACGTTTCCTTGCTCTATTCTGACGACTGCCTCTTGGTCCAAGTATAGTTTCCTCATTAGCACGATCAAGTGTTCTGGGATTCTCATTCTTCTCAGTGTCAGTCACAGTTTGATATGATCCACACAGTAAAACGCCTTTCATAATCAATGAAGCACAGATAAATGTTCTTCTGGTATTCCCTGCTTTCATCTAAGACCCATCTAATATTAGCTACAATATCCCAGTACCACGACTCCTTCTAAACTCAGCCCAGACTTCTGGCTATTCTCTGCTAATGTGCTGTTCCAGTCATTTTTGGATAATCTTCAGTAGAATCTTGCTTGCATGTGAAATCAATGATATTGTTCTGTAGTTTCCACAATCTGTTGGGTCACCTTTCTTTGGAATGGGTATAAACATAAATCTCTTCCAGTCAGTTGGCTAAGTGGTTGTTCTCCAGATTTCTTGGCGCAACTTGGTGGGCACATCCAGGGAAGCATCCGTTAGCTGAAATATGTTAATTGGTATACCATCTATTCCTGGGGCCTTATTTTTTGCTATTTCCTTCAAAGCAGTCTGAACTTCTTCCTTCATCACCATAGGCTCATATGTTATTTCATTAAATTCTTCTGTGTCTGCCAATTCCTTATGATACAGTGACTCAGTTTATTCTTTCCATCTTCTCTTAATACTTCCTGGATCATTTAATATTCTGCCAAAAGCATCCTTGATTATAGCAACTCGAGGTTTGAATTTGTTCTTCAGTTCTTTTAGCTTAAGAAATGCTGAACGAGTTTGGCCCTTTTGCTTTTCTGACTCCAGCTCCTTGCACATTCCATTGTAATATTTTACTTTGCCATCCCGTGCTGCCTTTTGCAATCTTCTTTTCAGCTCTTTAGTATCTTGAATTCTTCCTTGTGCTTTGGTTTCTCTGCGCTCTAGTGCAACATTCAGAGTTTCTTCTGACATTCATTTTGGTCTTTTCTTCCTCTTCTGTCTTTGTAATGACCATTCACAATCTTCCTGGATGATACCTTTGACATCCTCCCAAAACTTATTTGGTATTTGTTCACTAATGTTCAAGACCTCAAACCTGATCCTGAGATGGTTCTGAAATTCAGGTGGGATAAAATCAAAGTCCTATTTTGGCTCCCATGGATTTGGTTTAATTATCCTCCGCTTCAGCTTGAACTTGCATATGAGTAGTTGGTGGTCTGTTCCACAGTCAGCTCCTGGCCTAGTTTTCACAGCTGATACTGAGCTTCTCCAGTGGTTCTTTCCGCAAATGTAATCAATCTGATTCCTATGCATACCATCAGGTGAAATCCATGTGTATAACTTGTGTTTATATCTCTTATAAAACGTATTTGCAGTGAGTAAGTCATTGGTTGTGCAAAATTCAATCATTCTCTCCAGCTTCATTTCTGTCACCAAGCCCATGTTTTCCAACTACTAATTCTTCTCTGTTCCCAACTTTTGCATTCCAGTCACCCATTATTATCAATGCATCTTGATTGCATGTTTGATCTATCTCCGACTGTAAAAGTTGGTAGAAATCATCTATTTCCTCTTCTTTGGCTCTGTTTCTTGGTGCATGTATCTGAATGATAGTGGTATTCACTGGACTTCCTCATAAGCATATGGATATTATCTTGTCACTGACAATGTTGTACTAGAGGTTGTGAAAACAAACATTAATAGAACATTTTAGATCTGGTTTGGGCACAAATAAAGGAGCTTAGTTTGTACCACAAACACATTTAAACTTGTGCAATGAGAATATATAGTGATGATAGAATGCATTTAAACAAACTTGTTAAGAGGAAGGTGAGGAGTTAAGAAAAGTGGAGTTCTGTTGGCTTATTCCCTAAGGTATTATGATAATAACTTAAAGGTGACATTTCTCTGGTGGTTCAAATCCACCAACATCTCTGGGAGAGAAAGGTGGACCATCTCTTCTTGTGCGATTTACAGTCTCCTGCAAACCTACTAGAGGCTTAGCTTTGAGTTGGTTTTGATGCCTCAATGAAAATTTGGACAATGAATAAGGATGACAGAGACGAATTCATGCATCTTGATTGCATGTTTGATCGATCTCCGACTGTAAAAGTTGGTAGAAATCATCTATTTCCTCTTCTTTGGCTCTGTTTCTTGGTGCATGTATCTGAATTATAGTGGTATTCACTGGAAGAATTGTCGTGTTGGAGAAGAGTATTGAATATCCCATGATTGCCAAGAGAACAAACATGTCTGCCTTGGAGAAAGTGCATGATGTTTCTCAGAGGTGAGGACAAGGAAGTGTCACCTCACATACTTCAGACGTGTTGTCAGAAGAGGCCGGTCCTTGGAGAAACAGTATCATGTTTGCAAAGCGGGAGAGTCAGTGGATGAGAGGAAGATCTTGCATGAGATGGACTTGCTCAGTGATGGTAACAACGACATCGAGGACATCCTAGATGATGAGGCCGGTGTAGCTCAGAGCAGGGTGCAGGGCCATGGTTCAGAGAGCTGCTGTGAGTCATAGGTGACTTGATGGGCCCTCACAACAACAAGGGTTGAGGGAAAGCAGAATAAAGGCGATTGTGGAAGACCAACCTCCCAGTCGTCCCCAACCACCAAGGAGACTCCAAATGCCGGAATCCAACTCCGTGTGGGCTCCAAAGGTTTTCAATATCTGATTTTTGGTTTTTGAAAGTAAACCTCAGAGTCTTTCTCCCAAGGCCCTACTGGCTGGAATAGAACTGCTAGCCTTTTGATGAACTGTTCTTGAGAGGTGCTGGTAAGTCGAATGCGACTCAGTGACCTCTGGACAACAGATCTGAAATCTGTCCTAGCCCGTGCCATCCGTGCCAACTCTGACGCACTTGAGCTCATTGTTGAAGCCTCTGTCTCCATCTGGCTAGTTAGGGGTCTTCCTTTCTTGTGCTGACCCTTCACCTTTCCATGCATGCTCTCCCTTTGAAGGAATAACCTCTCCAACAACAGTCCAGAGTATGAGAAACTAAGCTTCACCATCCTTGTCTCCAAGAAGCACTCTGGTTTCAATTGTTTTCCCAACATATCTGTTTGTTCTTTCGGTAGTCCATGGGACACTCAGTACTCTCCTTCAGCATCCCGAGTCGAAGGCCTTCATCTTTCTTCTGTTATCCTTATTCACTGTTCTGCTCTTAGCTGGATGACAAGTGATCAGAAAGACCATGGCTTGTATCAGACACACTGTCGTCTTCGGATTGACATCATTGCTCTTTAGTAATTTGGAGATGTCCCTGACAGCAGACTGCTGCAATGCAGTACACCTTCGGGTGCCAAAGATGCAGATTGTTGATCCAAGCAAGATCAAACCCTTCATAACTTCAATATGTTTTTCCATCTATGATGATGTCGCCTGTTAGCTGAGTGGTGAGGAATTTTGTCTTCTTGATATTAAAATGTAACCCACGTTGAAGCATGTAGTTCTTAGTAGTCAAATGCTTTAACCATTGACACTCCACTCAATGTCATCCTTTGAAAAATCCCAGGGATATGAAGAGGGAGAGAGAAATGAATGAATGTCTGGAAATCCAACAATAAGTTGCTTAACACAAACCCTAGATTGATTCAGTCATATTGTTGCTCAGTAAATGTCGCTCAGAATGAAATGCTTTTATTCATGATGACCAGTTAGTACATAATTAAGACTAGCTGTTTCTGTGGGGTTTATTATATACAATCAGAATTTGCTTTTTTAAACTTTCATTTTAGTGAACGTTAATGGACAGAGTGGTTTCGTTCATTTGTTCTTTCATGTGCACTTTCCTCCCTCTATCTTTTCCAATCCCCATTGTAATGCTTGTCCTGCTCCAAACTACTGTCATACTTCGTTTCTAATCATCTAATCCTTTGGAATCATCCTTTCTTTCACCTGTTCCAGTGCAGCGTTCATTATGACCCTAGCATCCCCTTAGAGTTGTCTACCTTCTTCCCTCTTCAAAGAGCAAAAGGATGTAGCCCTGCCCCCTGGCCGGCCTCTTCACAGAGGGAATATAGCCCTGTCCCCTGCCCAGCCTCTTTACAGAGAGAGGGCATACACCCCGTCCCCTGGCCAGCCTCTTCACAGAGGGAATACAGCCCTGCCCCCTGGCCAGCCTCTTCACAGAGGGCATACACCCCATCCCCTGGCCAGCTTCTTTGTAGAGAGAGAGCACACACCCTGTCCCCTGCCCAGCCTCTTCACAGAGAGAGAGCACACACCCCGTTCCCTGGCCAGCCTCTTCACAGAGGGAATACAGCCCTGTCCACTGGCCAGCCTCTTTGAAGAGAGCATACAGCCCTGTCCGGTGGCCAGCAGCTAACGTGTGACTGGGCCCAGGGCACCCGTGAGTGATGACTCACGTGCGGGGAGTTTTGCAGTGTGAATGTGAGGAGTTCCTTACACCAGCAACAATCTCCTCCCATATCCCCTTCACGGGGCCAGGCTTCTTGTGGCTTTGGGGCTTCCTCCTCTCAGGCAGCTAAAGTAAACATTCCAATGCAGTCATGGGAAGAAAGGATGAAGAAGAGGCATGCCACAAAGGTGACCAAGCCGAAAGGAACGGAAAAGAGAGTAGACACGGGGCATGGCCCAGTCCCTTTCACCTTCCTGTCGTAACTTTGGTTTGACAAGAGTGAATTAGAATGTTGCAACTATACATTTTCTGCTTAAACAAAAAAGAAAGAACACAAAAAGCCAAGACCATATTGCTCTTTGAATAGTCAGTTGGCCTAAGGCTTCATTGTATCAAAAATGGCAGCAGAACTAGATGGTTTTCACCAAACAATATACAAAGTACAAGTTCACACTTCTAAACAATTACTGTTAGCATGCAAAACCCTGATCGATATCTTAAGGGTTAATAACTGTTAGTATGTTACAGAGTTTCATGTTCATTTCTCACTTTCCCCTATAAGAACTCCACACATAAAATAGGACTAGCTTCATTATTTTTATTTAAAAGGCAGGAAAATTAAAGACTGAAATGGTTAAGAAACTCAGCTGAAGTGGTGAATTTATTGGCAAGGCTGAAGGGAGCAGTTTGGTTTGCTTCCAAAACAAAACTTTTTGCCAAAGAGCTACATTTTCTTACTGGAAAGAAAAATGCACATATCCTTCTTATGAGCAAGAGAAGTTGATCTCCCGGGAACATTATTATTCACTTTATTTTGAACAATAATATTTTTTGTCGGGTTGAGGATACAGCAATTTAGATTTGGTAGAAAAAGCAGAAAAAGTTACAGGCCTGTGAAAGCCATTCTGTAATTAAGTTAACAGCCATAAATTTCCAACTTACTCACCACCTCCTTCCCAGCACAGTTAACTCATTAGGCTGCTCTGGCTGGTGTGCCAAACGTTCTGTTTAACACAGAGTGTAGCCAGCAAAAGGAATGATAGCACACTAAAACAAAAACACTACAGCCAGAACGAAAACAGGACAGTGAGTCTTGGCATTTGCACACCTTGAAGACTCGTTTGTGACTTTGAAGACTCGTTGTGACTATGTCACTCACTAGGACCTGGTAGCACAGTGTTTAAGCTCTCAGCTGCTAAATGAAAGGTCAGTTATTTGACCGGGCCAGCTGCCCCCAGGAGAAAGACGTGACTGCTCTCATAGTATTTACAGTCTCAGAAATCAAATACCTCTCCACTGTGTCCTATACGACATGTCTGAGTCAGAATACACTCAGCGGTCACAAGATTGCTTTTGTTTTTATTTGAGTTGAATAATCGTCATATGGGATTTGTATTATATGCACTGATGGCTTTGCAAGGATGTAACTGTGTTTTCCCAGTAGTAGGGAAGTCAGGAGTCATATTTCACTGGAAAGTCTTTTGTCAGGGACCTTGTCAAATTACTGAGGAGCAACGATGTCAGTTTAAAGACTAAGGGACCCCTTATTCAGGCCATGGTCTTTACAATCACTTGCTATGCATCTGAGAGTCAGACAATGACAAGGTGGCAGAAGAAGAATTTGTCTTTGAGGTGTGGTGTTGGAGGAGTGCATTGAATGAATATCGTATTGACTGCCAATAGAACAAATAGATATGTCCTGGGAAGAGTGCAGTACAGTGCTCTATGGAGGCAAGGATGGTGCAGCTTTATCTCACGTACTTTGGGAATGTTACTGGAAGAAGCTATTCCTTGGAAAGGGACACATCCTAGGAAGGACAGAGAGTCAGCAAAAGAAAGGAAGACGCTCAGCCAGGTGGATTGACACAGTCCTTGTAGCAACGGGCTGGAGTGTGTCAGAAATTGTGAGGATGTCCCAGGATAGGACAGGGTTCAGAACCACGGCTCGTAGGGTCACTGTGAGTCACATACTTGACCTAGAAAACACCTCACAACAATCCCAACAGTTGTGTGTTGTGCCGTACTGGATTTCATTTCCCTGTCTGTGTTTAAATGCCCACACCTGTGCGATAATATAGAAATCGTCTTATTGGACCCTAGAACCGTATCTATGGACACATTTTCATGTTATGATCTCATAACTAAAGTTAACAGAATACTTCCTGGCGTTGGCAAGAAAAAGACTGATAACCCAATTACAAAATTAAGAAAAGACATGGAAAGACTTTTCACAGAGGAAGACTTTCAGGTGACCAACAGACATATGAAGAAATGCTGCAAATCACTGCAGTAAGAGAGATGAAAATCAAAACCACAGTGAGACAGCGTCTCACTCCAGTAGCAATGGCAAAGTTTAACAGGCTAGGAATCAATAAATATTGGAGAGGATGTAGAGAGACTAGAACTCTCATACCCTGTTGGTGGGATTCTAAGATATCCACTCTGAAAGGTGGTTTGGTATTTCTTCAAAAAGCTTAGTCTAGAAGTTCCATATAACTAATCTATTCCAAAGCTAGGAATATACCTCAAGAAAAAAAGAACTAAGACACAAGCAGAGATTTGCACACCTATGTTCATGGCGGTGTTACCATCAAAAAACATGGAAAGAGCCCAAACGGCCATCTACAAATGAATGGATTGAGAAATTGTGTTACATTCACACAATAGAATACTAGGCAGCACTCAGGAGCAATGAATTTGAGAAATACTGTATTACATGGGATCGGTCTCTCTGGGCCATGTGCCCAAAATACGTGAGACAGAACTTCAAAATCCTAGCCTCCAAAGAGAAACTTGATTTCACCCTCTCCAAGACAGACCTATTTGTTTTCTTGGTTGTCCATGGTATGTTCAGGACTCTTCAGCACCACACCTTGAAGACATCAATTCTTCTTCTGCCATCCTTAGTTATTGTCCAGTTCTCTGATGTACAGCAAGGAATTGTGAATACCATGGCCTGGATCAGGCACACTTTAATCTCTAGACTAACATTGCTGCTTCTCAGTACTCTGGAAAGGTCTTTGACAGCAGATTTACCTAATGCAATTGGTCTTTTTATTTCCTGACTGCTGGTGCCAAGAGTGTTGATTGTGGAGCCGAACAAGTTGTAATTGTTAACAACCTCAGTATCTTCTCTATCCATGATGGTGCTGCCAACCAGCCCAGTGGAGAGAATTTTTGTCTTCTTGATGTTGAGCTTTGATCCATACTGGAGATCCTTGGAGAAGGACACCACGTTCAGAAGGTGGGGGAAACAGCACAAGATAGGAAGACCCTGAATGAGATGGATTGATACAGTCACTAGGGCAATGGGGGTAGTTCTGTCGGAGTCAGTGAGACTGGCTCAGGACAGGGCAGGCTTCAGAGCTGTTGTACACAGGGTCTCTATGAGACACAGGCAACTCGACGGCACATAACAACAACATATAATATGGGAGAGGCTAGTGAGCTTTATGTTGGGTGATCTAACTCATAAGGAAAATACTGCTTAAGACCATTATTATAAAAATAGAAGAATAATGAGTAAGATGTATATACATATCCATAGAGGGAAAGGCAAGGGGCAAGGAGACAGGGGGTAGGCAAGGAGAGAAATCACAGGGTCTCCGAGTTTGGCAAGCGGAGGGAGGGAGGGAGGGAAAGAATTGGGAAAGATCCAATGAAGACCTGAAATGACGGAGTAATAGCAGTCATAGAAAGTGGTGATTAATTGTATAAGACAAATATATGGCAATGATCATGTTGTTGTTGTTGTTATGTGCTGTAGAGTCGTTTGCGACTCATAGCGACCCTATGTACAACAGCCCTAAACCCTGCTCTATCCTGTGCCAATGGCACTGCCTCTGACACACCCATCCTGATTACCCCAGTCACCGAATCAAGCCATCTCATAGAGGGTCTTCCCCTCCTGCGCTGTCCCTCCACCCTCCCAAGTATGATGTCCCTCTCCAAGGACCCGTCCCTCCTGGCAACATGTCCAAAGTATGTCAGACGAAGCCCCAGAATCCTTGCCTCCAAGGAGCAGCCTGGTTTAATCCTCTCCAAGATGAATCTGTTTGTTTTCCTGGCAGTCCATGGTACATTCAGTACTCTTCTCCATCACCACAGCTCAAAAGCATCCACTCTCCTTCTATCCTTCCTAGTTATTGTCCAACTCTCTGATGCATAACAAGCAATTGCAAAGACCATGGCCTGTATCAGGTGCACCTTAGTCTCCAGAGAGACACTGTTGGTCCTGAGTACTTTAGAGAGGTCCCTAATAGCAGACTTTCCCATCGCGATACGCTTTTTGATTTCCTGACTGCTGGTACCAAGAGTGTTGACTGTGGAGCCGAGCAAACTGAAGCTGTGAACAATCTCAATCTCTTCGTCATCCATCCTGACGCTGCCAATTGGTCCAGTGGTGAGAATCTTTGTCTTCTTGACATTGAGCCTTAGTCTATACTGAAGGCTGCAGTCCTTGACCCTTCACAGCAAGTGCATGAGGTCCTCCTCAGTTTCAGCAAGCAGGGTTGTGTCATCTGCATAACACAGATTGTTAATAGATCTTCCACCAATCCTGATGCCACAATTCTCTTCATAGAGTCCAGCCTCTCGGATAATCTGCTCTGCATACATAAGAAACAAAATATGAATTAAAAAAACCCCAACAAAACAAAGAAAGAACCCACACACAGCAAAAATAAACTCATAGTGACTATCTGGTATCCAAGATTGTAAATTGGGATGGGAGTAGTTTGTGCATCTTGGTCCTTTGAAACTTGCTTCTGAAGCCTAAGGCTGGCCTTTGGGTTAACAGCTCACCCCAATATAGATTGTGCTACTAGAACTCCTTCTGGATAATAAATGCAAAACAAACCACCTCTTTATCAAAGAGAAACAGACACAGTCCGTTAAATGCTGGGATAAATCACATTTTGTTTTCCCAGTGTGTGCTTTAACAAGCTCCACCTCGAGTGTTCTTTCTAGGTCACCAGTGACCTTTAAGTCGTAATTGCAAAACCCAGGGCCCAGCTCTTTGTTCCTTGTTCCTTTGATGATTCTCCAGCATGTGACATGAGTGACCACTCCCTGCTTTAACTGTCATATTCCACTGATTTCTGAAAAGAATGATTTGCTTCCTGCTTTTTGGCTTAATCCTTCTGAGTGTCCTTGGGAGGATCTGTGATGGCTTAATGTGTAGGGAGTGGTGCCGAAAACCCAGGGGTGCACAGTTCTAATCCACCCATAACTTCAAAGGACGATGATGGGCAGTTTCCTCCTGTCCGAATGAGACAGAGCATCAGCCGTGAGTTGATGATTTGGTGCCAACTTCAGGGCACCGAGTACGTTCGCTTTCCAGGCTCCTTTCCCTTCAACCAGCTCTCCTATGTTGTAGAGGTTGGACTCCAGCCTTTTCCTTTTTGTGTCCTCATTTTTGAGCTACGTTGCTGACCTTCAAATCTGCATTTTCAGATCTTATGTAAGCTCGGGCTCCTTTTGCATGCCTCTTGATATTTTAAAATGGGCTCCTCTCTTTGTATAACACTCTTGATACCATCACATTCATCTTCATAACTTCTACCTTCTCAAATAATTAGCTCAGCATACAGATTAGATAGTTATGGAGAGAGAACATAGCCTTGGCATACTCCCTTCTTAAATATAAATCATGTAGTATTCCCTTGTTTTGTTTTCACAACAGCCTCCTGGTCTAGGAATAGATTTCACATGAGCACAATTAAGTGCTCTGGGATTTCCATTCTTCTCAGTATTAGCCATAACTTGTTCTGGTCCACACAGTCATATGGCTTTGTTCTTTTGGTAGTCTGTGAGTCATTCAGCACTCTTCCCTAATGCTACAGTTCAAAGGCATCAATTCTTTTTTTATCATCTGTACTTACTGTCCCGTTCTCATATGCATAGTATGCTGTTGTTGTTATGTGCCGTCTTGTAGACTGAGATTCGTAGTGACCCTATATACGAAAGCTCTGAACCCTGCCCTATCCTGAACCAATCTTACTGTCTTCAACACAGAATCTTTCTCTCCTATTCTGACCCTCCACCCTTCCAAGCATGTTGTTCTTCTCCAAGGACTTCTCCCTCCTGACAACATGCCCAGAGCTTCAAAATTCTTGCCTCCAAGGAGACACTTGGTTTCACCCTCTCTAGGGCAGACCTGTTTCTTCTCTTGGCTGTTCACGGTATGTTTAACACTCTTATCCAGGACCACAACTCAAAGTCATCAATTCTTCTGTCATCTTTAGTCATTGTCTGGCTTTCTGATGTACAGCAAGTAATTGTGAAAACCATGGCCTGGATCAAGTACACCTTGGTCTCTTGACTGACTTTATTGCTTTTTAGCACTTGGGGAGGTCCCTGACAGCAGATTTCCCCAATGCAATTGGTTTTTTGACTTCCTGACTGTGAGTGCCAAGAGTATTCATTGTAGAGCTGAGTAAGCTGAAATTATTAACAATCTGAATTTCTTTTCCATCTATCATGACGCTGCCAATTGGTCCAGTGGTGAGAATCTTTATTTTCTTGATGTTGAGCTGCAATCCATATTTAAGACTGTACTCTTTCACCTTCTATAGCAAACACTTCAGCTCCTCCTCAGTTTTGGCAAGCAAGGCTGTATCATCTGTCTGGTGTAGGTAATTGATGAGTCTCCTTCCAATCTTGATACCACATTCCTATTTATAAAGTCCAGCCTTCCAAATGATATGTTTTCCATATAGAGTAAAAAGTTATGGAGAAAATACATCCCTGAAACACTCCTTTCCTGATTTTGAATTATGCAGTGTTTCCTTTCTCTGTTCTGATGGCCGCTTCCTGATCCAAGTATAGATTTCACATGAGCATGAACCAGTATTCTGGGATTCCCATTCTTCTTTGAGTCAGCCACAGTTTGTTGTGATCCACCCAAATACCTTTGCATAGTCAATGAAACACAGATAGATATTCCTTTGTACTGTCTTTCTGTTACTTGCTTTTATCCAAGATCCATCTGACATTGGCTATTATGTTTCTAGTTTCAAAGCCTCTTCTGAACACAACTTGCACTTCTGGAATATTCTCTATTGATGTGCTGTTGTAGTCGTTTTTGGATAATCTTCAGCAGGATTTTGATTGCATGTGCAGATGACACAACCTTGCTTGCTGAAACTGAGGAAGACATGAGGCATTTTCTGTAGAAGGTCACGGACTGTAGTCTTCAATATGGATTGACGCTAAACGTCAAGAACACAAAGATTCTCACCACTTGGCCAATTGGCAGCTTCATGATGGATGATGTAGAGATTGGGGTTGTTGATAACTTCAGCTTGCTTGGTTCCATAATCAACATTCTTGGCAGCAGCAGTCAGGACATCAAAAGACGAATTGCATTGGTAGTGACTACGGTCAGGGATCTCTCCAGAGTACTGAAGAACAACAATGTCAGTCTAAAGACTAAGGTGCTCCTGGTCCAGATAATGGTCTTTGCAATTACTTGCTATGAATTTGAAAGCTGAACAATAAGTAAGGATGATAGAAGGAGGATTGATGCCTTTGAGTTGTGGTGCTGGAGAAAAGTGTTAAACATACTGTGGACTGCCAGGAGAACAAACAGGTCAGTCATAGAGAGGGTGAAACCAGGATGCATCCTAGAGATGAGGATTTTGAGGTTCCGTATCACATAGTTTGTACCAGTGTCCAAGAAGTACCAGTTCTTGGAGGGGGTCATCATGCTTGGAAGAATAGAGGGACAGCACAGGACAGAAAAAACCAGGATGAGATGGATTCACTCAGTGACTAGAACAATGGGATTAGTTATGCCAGAGATAATGAGATTGGCTCAGGACACGGCAGTTTTCAGAGTTAACATACATAGAGTTGCTATGAGTTGAAGGCGACTCAATGGCACATAAGAACAACAACCACTTTAGTGATATAGTTTGATCATTTCCACACTCAGTTAGAACATCAATTTTTGGAATGGGTATAAATATGGATCGCTTCAGATCAGTTGGCAAGGTAGTTATTCTCCGTATTTTCTCCAGATGTTTTGGCATAACCTAGTAAGCACGTCTATCTGTTGAAATATGTCAATCAATCTTCCATCAGTTCCTGAGGCCTTGCTTTTTTGCCAATTCCTTCAGAGAAATTAAAACTTCCTTCTTCTTCATCATGGCCTCTTGATCATATGTTATTTTATGTAATTCTTCTGTGTCAGTCAGTCCTTTCTGATACAGTGACTCAGTGTACTCCTTCCATCTTATTTTTATGCTTTCCGGATCATTCAATATTCTGCCCATAACATCCTTAAGTGTTGTAACACAAGGTTTGAATTTGTTCTTCAGTTCCTTCAGCTTAAGAAATACTCAGCAATTTGTCCCTTTTGAGTTTCTGACTCCAGCTCTTTGCACATTTGGTTATAATACTTTGCTAGAATTGTCAAAAAGTCAGGCACCATCTGGACAGCAGCTAACAATAACAAACCAAACAACCTCACTGACGTCAACTTGATTCCAAGTCAGAGTGATCCTACAGGAGAACCACATAGGATTTTCAAGGCTGTAAATCTTTATGGAAGCAGACAGCCCACCTTTCTCCCATGGAGTGATGGGTAGATTTGAAATTCCAGCCTTTTGGATATCTGCTGTACATTTACTACACAACTAATGCCTTCCAGGGCTCCCTAACAATTAGATTGCTATAAAGAATTAATTCTCCAAAGGAGTTTACGTAAGAGAGCCTTTTTCTATCAAACATACTGCATGATTTATACAAGACAAGGGTCCTATTACTCTCTCTTCTCACACAAATGTCTCGGAATCAAACCTTGCTGGAAAGCTGAGTGAATATGTCTAGTGTGTATCCTTGCCAAATGCAGATTGGAAGTCCTGAGAAGGGCACTCGGCCACCTCTCAGAGTGCATTGGACAGCAACTTGATATTTCAACAATGTAAGTTAATAGCCAGCAGAGACTGTGTTAGCCTTTTATTGAGCTGTAGATTCTGTTAGTAAATCCAAGGGATATTTAATGAGACAGCCAGGAGGTTGCTTCTATGATACCTGACTCACCTTGTCTTTCTCTCCACTTCTCCAGCTTCTCTCTCCTTCACCAAACAATTGATAACTAGAAGTGTCATTCTTTTTAAAAATGAGAAATAATTAAATAGAAATATCAATATAGGCTCACATGTATGCATGAAAGATCTCCTATATAATATGCAATGCACCAGAGAATTTACAAAGATTAAACAGATAACCTTTAATGTGAAAAACTTGAAAGAGTATGAATCGCAAGGGTACAATCACAAAGTAAAAATTTACTTCTGAGTCGCCTGCAACTCGACAGCACTTAACAACAACATCAACAGAGAGAGACACAGAGAGAGAGAGAGAGATCAGCTGGCCCAGTGAAGAGAAAACGATGTGACCAAGACAAAGGTGGGTGACTTTTAGTTTGTGGCCCTCAGGCCAGTCTTTCATTGGTTTTGTTCAGACATTCCTCTGGGTCGTGTAACCCTGGTGTACAAGTTGCCGTCCCGCGGTCACTTGTGGTTGCTGTGAGGCTGAACACTGTGACACGGATGTGTCAAATGCGTTAATGGTTGGTTACCCAATGCGGACTGAGAGTGGGGTGGAGCTCCCCGATTAAACAAGCGTGCAAGGAGGAGTGGCATTCAATTCCATAATAGTTTGCCTCCGGAAACTCTATGAACCTGGAGAGAGGATGAAAGGCACCCAAGTGTTGAGGACTCTCCTTCATAGGGTCGCTATGAGTCGCTTGCGACTCGACGGCACTTAACAACAACACAACAACCTCACCAAAACAATTTCAATTTAATGAATATATTAAAATTACACAGAGCATCAAGGAAAAGAAGGGCCTGAAATTCCACTGGAGAAAAAGCTTCCTCCATTCGGGGATCCCAGCCACCGCAAGTCCATTTCAGAGACCAAAGGGAACAATAGAGTTTAGGACAGGAAACAACAAGCATAGGAGAGACTAACTTTCTCAGCTGGCATGCCGAGGTGAAAGGGAAAGAACGGCCTTTAAAGCCTTAAGTTGGTGCCTCTGGTCTCATACCACGTCAGAGATAACGGAGGACATTAGATTTCAGGAGAGAAGATGTCATCAGGTGAGACAATCTTTCCCAGAGCCAGCACTTTCACGTGTGGGGGAAAGAAAGTGTCAGAAACTCTCCTGGAGAAAGGCTTCTCCATTTGATGATCCCTGCCACCATGGAACCATCCCAGGGACTAAAAAGGACAATGGAGTTTGGAAAGGGAACTAAAAGCAGAAGAGAGTCTCACGTTTTCAGCACGCACACTGAGGTGCTGGAGAGAGCTACATTCAAAGCAGCTTGGACAGAAACCATTTAAGTTGGTGCCCTTGGTCTTTCACCACTCCAGAGACAAAGGAGGACATTAGACCTGAGGAGAGATCTCATCAGGCAAGACACTCTTTCCCAAAGCCAGCACTTGCAGGTATTAGGGAGAAATGTGCCTGAAACTCCCCCAGCAAAAACTCCCCTGGGATACCTGCCATCACTGCAGGGCCTTCCCTGGGACCATAGAGGACAGTAGAGTTTGTGACAGTGAGCTACACGCAGAGGACAGACTCATTTTGTCAGCTAGCATGCTAAGGTGCTAGACACACAGTTGCCTTCAAAGTCCCCTGGACAATGCACTGCTTAAGTGGAACACCTGCTCTTACACTATTCTGCCATTCCATAGACAAAGGAGGAAAGAGAAGTTCAGAAAGAGTACAATAAGGTGAGATTCCTACAGGACTGTATTAGAGACCAGAGAGAGCCTGAAGGATATTGGGAAAAACTAACTTTCCCAGAAAGGACTTCTAGTAGAATGAGTGGCCCACCCACTGAACATTTTAAGCTGGCACCTGATCAATAATATTGTAAAGATATGAATTATCAATAACTTACATAGACACAATAGAAATGGCCTAACCCTTACTAAGACAACTTTGCATAATGTCAAGAAAGCAGCAGGAAGCTTCAAACATTGTGAAAAAAAAAACGTATTAAGTCCTCTCCAAAAAAGTGGAGCATATTAAATGTGCAACAATGAATGAATGGAAATCCATGTTCTCAATAAATGTTCATTTAAAATTTCAAAAAAAAAAGTGGAGCATATTACAGACCCAATGAATACCCTAGAGTCAGAAAGGCAAAAGATACATATTGATATGGAGTCATATGAACAGCTACTGGGAAGGTACAAATTATGAAAGAAACAATGGAAACCATTATTGTTTTATGAGCTGTTGAGTTGCCTGAAAGTAATGGCAACCTTATATACAAAGTTTATCATCTTTAGTCATTGTCCAGCTTTCTGATATATACAAAGTTTATCATCTTTAGTCATTGTCCAGCTTTCTGATGCATAGCATTAATGAAAGCCATTTGGAAAGAGAATACTCCAGAGACAGAGAGATAGAAAAATATATATTGATGAAGAGGAACTTCAACAACTACAGAAGAAAATGCAACAGATAGAAGAAATAATTGAAGCTATCAATAAAGAAGTACAAGAAACTAAAAAAAAATCATCACAAGACAGAGAGTATATACAACACAATACTGGAAATAACAGAAATGAAAATGCAATCTAAAATATTAAGACCAAAATGGCAGAAGTGTCCAACATTTAGGAGAAATAAAAATGTAGAACAAAGAGATGGAACAGAGAGTCAATGAACTGGCAGATAAGAACCTCATTGGAAACATGCTAGAAGACAAAATAGAAATGAGATGCAAAGAAGATGAAGAAAGCATTAGAATAATGTGGAATGACACCTAGGAATAATATATGTAAGATTGGGATTCCAGAACACTAGAGGGATGTGGAAATAACTTAGAAAATTGTGGAAGAAATACTAGAAGAAAATTTTCCAGGTGTTTTGAAGAATGGAGAAATCCATACTGAAGAAGCTCAGTGAACACCAAATAGACTAGACACCAAAAAGAAAACATCAAAAAGAAAACAGTCAAATTCTCCAAAATAAAAGACAAGGATAGAATACTTAAAAAAGCAAAGGAGTGGGGAACACACCAAAAACCAAAGAGTCACCTTTCAAGGGGAAAACATTAGATTAAGTTCTGATTGCTCTGCAGAAATCACCGAGCAATAAAACAATGAGATGGCTTATACAGGAAATTGAAAGAAAACAATTTGTCAGCTGAGAATCCTGTACTCAGCAAAACGGTCTGTCAAATATGAGGAAGAAATTCAGTCTTTGGGGGGGGGGGGAAGGAGGAACTTAAGGAATTTGTGAAAACAAAACCAACTCGACAAGTAATTTTAAAGGAAGTTCTTCACATGGAGACACCAAAGGAACGTGGATCGACTATACCAGAAACCAGAAAAAAACAGAAAAAGAAACAGTCAAATGACAAAGATAAAACCTGGCCTGTCAATAATCACAGTTAATGTGAGTAGACTGACTATATATACCAATTAAGGGGGGGGAGTAGCAGAATGGATAAAAACCCAAAACTCATCAATATGTTGCCTATAAGACTCACATCTAACAAACAAGGAGAAAAAGAGAATAAGAAACAAAGGTTAGAAAAGTATACCAACCAAGCAGCTTACACAAAAAAAGCAGAGTGGCAACACTAATCTCTGATAAAATGGATTTCAGGATAAAAACCACCATAAAAGATACGGAAGCACACTTTATAATGAGTAAAAGGCTCAGTAGATCAAGAAGACGTAATCTTGCTTAGTGTCTATGCATCAAATAATAGACCTGCAAAATATGTAAAAGAAGTTAATAACATTGAAGAAACAAAATACAGACAGTACCACAATAGTAGTAGGAGATTTTAACATATCACTCTCACCAAAGGATAAGTTAACTCAAACTTAATAAAGCAGCAGAAGATCTAAATAGACAGTCAGCCAACTCGACCTTGTGGATGTGTTCAGGGTATTACTATACCCAACTAAAACACAATTGACTTTCTTCTCAAGTGCACATGGTACATTTTTTCAGAATTGATCACATATTAGGACACAAAGCAAGCCTCAACATATTAAAAAACATTGAAATATAACAAAGTATTTTTTCAGACCACAATGCCGTAAAACTAGAAATCAGTGACTAGAAATCAATGGTTTATCATACTTAAAAAGCCACCCATAGTATGTCATTAGAGCACAACTAGGTTATAGAAGAAATACAGAATAAAATAAAAAAAGTTCCTCAAAACAAATGGAAAGAAAAAACATTCTAAAACTTCTGGGATGTAGTTAAGGCAGTTCACAGGAAGCAGTTTATGGCAATAGGCAAACACATAAAAAAAGGAAGAAAGAAATAAAATTAATGATTTGTCTCAAAATCTCCATCAAATACAAAAAGAGCAGTAAACTAACCTCATAGTCTGTAGGGGGGAAAAGGAAATTATCAGGACAAGAGCTGAAATCAATGAGATAGAAAACAGAAAAAACAGTTGAAACCATCAACAAGACTAAGCTGGTTGTTTTTTTTAAAGACTCACTAAAATTGACAAACTATTGGCAAACTTTACAAAAGAAAAAAATGTAAAGACACAACTCAATTAAGAAATGATAGATGTGACATCACAAGGATTCTAAGGCTCCGTCTCACGTACTTTGGACATGTTGTGAGGAGAGACCGGTCCTTGGAGAGGGACATCATGCTTGGGAGGGTGGAGGGATGGCTCAGGAGAGGAAGGTCCTCTATGAGGTGGATTGATTCAGTGACTGGGATAATTGGGATGGGAGTGTCAGAGACAGTGTGATTGGCACAGGACAGAGCAAAGTTTAGGGCTGTTGTACATAGGGTCGCTATGAGTCGCAAGCGACTCGACGGCACATAACAACAACAACAAGAACAATCAGAATATTATGGAAAAACTTAAATAATTTTGAAAATGTAGAGTAAATGGACAAATTCCTTGAAATTCGTAACCTACCCAGATTGACATGGACAGAGGTAGAACCTTTGAACAGACCAGTCATGAAAAAGAAAATGAGCAGGTCATAAAAAGACTTTCCCACCAGCACTGCCCCCTGCCACCCCCAAAACTGGAAGAGATGGCTTTATGAATGAATTCTACCAAACATTCTGAGAAGATTTTTCACTAATTCTATCTAAATTATTAAAAAAAAGAACAACTATATCTAGAGTCATTCTATGAAGCAACCATAACACTAATACCAAAACCAGGCAAAGATATTGTAAAAAAAAACACAAAACACTCTTGAATATAGATGCATATATCCTTAACAAAATTCTGGCCTATCAGTAGCATATAAAAAAATAATTAATCATTACCAAGTGAGATTCCAAACAGGTGTGCAAGGATGGTTTAACATAAAAAAGACTTTCAGCATAAATTATCATATTAATAAAGTAAATAAAAAGAAACACATGATCCTAACAATTGGTGCACAAAAGGTCTTTGATAAAATCCAACATCCCTTTTTTAATGAAAAACTCAGCAAAATTGGAATAAAAAATTTACTCAACAAAATAAAAAGTATACATGCAACACTAAGAGCCAATATCCACAAAGACTAAAGACTAAAGCCTAAAGCATTCTCCTTGTTAAAAGGATCAGACAAGGATGTCCACTGTCATCACTCCTATTCAATATTGTATTGGAAGTACTTGCTAGGGCAATATGAAAAGAAACAAAACCTATCAAATGGGGGTAGGACAACCTCTTCAACAAATGGTGCCGGCAAATCTGGAGTACTAACTGCAGAAAGCTGAACCAGAATGCACATCTCACACTGTACACAAAAATCAACTCAAAGTGAATCAGAGATCTAGGAATATAGCCCAAAACTATAAAGATCGTGAAAGACAAAATGGGACCAAGCTTAGAAGGCCCAGTATAGGTATAAAGTGGCTATCAAGTACAGCCAGAAATACAAAACCAGGAGAGGATAAAATGCATGAATAGAACCTTCTAAAGATTAAATTCCCATGTTAATCAACACCTTTTTCAATTATGGTGAAAAGAAAACCTATTGACTGGGAAAAACCATTTGGCAATACTATTTTAGACAAGAGTCTTATAACTAACATTTACAGAATACTACAGGGCCTCCACAAGAAAAAGAATAATAACATAATTACAAAATGGGTAAAGACATGGAAAGACTTTTCACAGAGGAAGACTTTGAGAGAGCCAAAAAACATATGAAGAATTGCTCAAAATCACTGGCAATAAGAGGCAATGTAAATCAAAACCACAATAAGATACCATCTCACTCCAGTAACAGTGGCAAATTGTAGTAGGAAATAAAACAATAAATGCTGGAGAGGTTGTGGAAAGAATCAAACTCTCATACACTGTTAATGGGATTGTAGAATGGTACAACCACTCTGGAAGGTTGTTGTTGTTGTTGTTGTTATGTGCCGTCGAGTCGCTTGCGACTCATAGCGACCCTATGTACAACAGCCCTAAACTCTGCTCTGTCTCTTGCCAATCTTATTGTCTCTGGCACATCTATCCTGATTACCCCAAGTCACTGAATCAATCCACCTCCTAAAGGGCCTTCCCCTCCTGTGCCGTCCCTCCACCCTCCCAAGCATGATGTCCTTCTCTAAGGACTGGTCTCTCTTTACAACATGTCCAAAGTATGTCAGACGAAGCCTCAGAATCCTTGCCTCCAAGGAGCAGCCCGTTTTAACCCTCTCCAGGAGGAATCTGTTTGTTTTCCTAGCAGTCCATGGTACATTCAATACTCTTCTCCAGCACCACAGCTCAAAGGCATCAATTCTCTTTCTATCCTCCCTAGTCATTGGCCAACTCTCTGATGCATAACAAGTGATTGTAAAAACCATGGCCTGTATGATAGTAGCATTATTCACAGTAGAAATAACATGGAAACAGCCCAAATGTCCAACCACAATCAGATGGATTGAGAAATTGTGTTTCATTCACACTACACAGCTATTCAGGAGCAATGGTTTTG
The DNA here is from genome assembly GCF_000299155.1 of Elephantulus edwardii. Taxonomy (NCBI): domain Eukaryota; kingdom Metazoa; phylum Chordata; class Mammalia; order Macroscelidea; family Macroscelididae; genus Elephantulus; species Elephantulus edwardii. The sequence continues at coordinate 2,139,722 of NW_006399985.1, read as the reverse complement.
AAAAACAGTATGTAGCTTGGTAGAGACTGGAGAGCATTATGCTGAGTAAACAAATTCAGTCCCATAAGGACCAATACTGCATAAGACCATGGTTGTAAAAAACATGAGGACAACTGGTTGAACATGTTTGAGGGCCCAAAGGGGAACGGGATGGGAACTCAGGGATGAGCGTGGACAGGGAGATCAGAAGGTCACACAATTTGGTAGCTGGAGGGAGAGGGAAAAGGAAGTGGGAAAGATCTGACTGGGACTTGAATAGACAGGGTAATGGTTGACATAGTTAAATGGTGATTAATTTTATAAGACACATATTTGGGAATGATTGCATCAAAGACAATGTGAATAAAGGAAAGTGTGAAACGCAATGTATAGGAATTTTATATGCAAATAAATATAAAATAAAAATAAAAAGGATATTATACTGGGCATTTTCCCTACTGCTCATACAACACTCAGTGTAGCACTTCCGGTATTTCCCTTTATCTCTCACTAAGTACAGAACTCAATTCATACCATCTTCCAAATTGAATTTCCAAATTAAAACCACCTTTAAAGAACTTAAACAGATTGTAGAAACAAAGAGTGCTACATTTTCTAAATTCAAGTGATTATAGTAAGTATCCAAGTTGTATCTATATTTAAATTATGTTGTGTGTGGTTGAGATGGAAGTAACTCGTAGCTGACCCTCCCCCCTGTGGGATTTCAGAGGTAATCAGTCACATGAGAGGAGAATGTCCATCATTCCCCAGCAGAGCAGACGGTAGATTCAAACCACATGCCTTTAGGATTGCAGTGCAGTTTCTTACCACTGTTGTTGTTGTTGTTATGTGCCGTCGAGTCGTTTGCGACTCATAGCGACCCTATGTACAACAGCCCTAAACCCTGCTCTATCCTGTGCCAATCTCACTGCCTCTGACACACCCATCCCGATTACACCAGTCACTGAATCAATCCACTTCATAGAGGGTCTTCCCCTCCTGCACTGTCCCTCCACTCTACCCAGCATGATGTCCCTCTCCAAGGACCTGTCTCTCCTCACAACATGTCCAAAGTATGTCAGACGAAGCCCCAGAATCCTTGCCTCCAAGGAGCAGCCTGGTTTAATCCTCTCTACGATGAATCTGTTTGTTTTCTTGGCAGTCCATGGTACATTCAATACTCTTCTCCAGCACCACAGCTCAAAGGCATCAATTCTTCTTCTATCCTCCCTAGTCATTGTCCAACTCTCTGATGCATAACAAGTGATTGTAAAAACCATGGCCTGTATCAGGCAGACCTTAGTCTCCAGAGAGACACCATTGCTCTTGAGTACTTTAGAGAGGTCCCTAACCGCAGACTTTCCCATCGCAATACGTTTTTTTATTTCCTGGCTACTGGTGCCAAGACTGTTGACCGTGGAGCCGAGCAAACTGAAGCTGTGAACAATCTCAATCTCTTCGCCATCCATCATGATGTTACCGATTGGTCCAGTGGTGAGAATTTTTGTCTTCTTGACATTGAGCCTCAGTCCATATTGAAGGTTGCAGTCCTTGACCCTCTGCAGTAAGTGCATGAGGTCCTCCTCAGTTTCAGCGAGCAGGGTTGTGTCATCTGCATAACGCAGATTGTTGATAGATCGTCCACCAATCCTAACACCACGTTTCTCCTCATAGAGCCCAGCCTCTCGGATACTAGGCCACCAAAACTACTGTATTTAAATTATTGTTGTTAGGTGCCGTCAGATTGAGTATGTCTCATAGTAACCCTATGAACAATAGATCTGAACGCTCTTATCCTGTGACGTTTTCAGCATCTCTGACACACTTTATGCCGCTTCTCAGTCACCGTGTCAATCCACCTTGTTGAGGCTTTTCCTCTCCTTTGAGGTCCCTCCACCTTTCTAAGCATATTGTCCCTCTCCGAGGAATAGCCTCTCCCAGCAACATGCCCAAATTATGTGAAACAAAGCTTTATCATCTTTGCCTCCAAGGAACACTCTGACTTCATCTTCTCTAAGTCTGTTTGTTCGCTTGGCAGTCTGTGGGATATTTAGTACTCTGCTCCCACATAACAGTTCAAAGGCATTTCTTCTTCTTATTATGGAAAAAAAAAAAAACTACAATAGGATTTTGTAGGCCAGAAAGAAATTAGTCTTAGGCATTTCCTTTTCATAAATTTGTTTAAACATAGACAGACTTGTGAAATTGTTTTGCTACTTAAAATTCAAGGATTTAGTACTTGTTCTATTTTCTTAAAGGTGAATGGGAAAGCTTGTGCTTAACTAAACAAGAGGATATAATTTTTTTCTAAAGGACCAGATACAATAGAGAATTAATGTGAATGATTGAGAAATCTGAGAAACAAAAATCTTTTCAACCAGTTGTTAATTATTGACCATCTATTGTGTATACATTAGTCCAGGAGCCAGAAATGAGGCTGAAGACAGAATGATAGAATTTTGTACAATCAATGATTCATCCGTGGCAAATACCTTTTATAAGAAACACAAACAGCGACTATTCCCATAGACCTAACCTGATTATCTACACAGGCATCAGAGTGATCATATGTGTGGAAAGAATTGTTAGAGAAGCTCAAGATCAGCTGTGAAAACTAGGCCAGCTGTGGAGTGTGAAACAGATAATCAACTACTCACATGGAAGTTCTAATTGAAGCTAAAGAAATGGAAAGCCCAAAAGAACCAAAATCTGACCTTATGTCTATCCCACCGGAACTTAAAAACCGCCTCAGGAACAGGTATGAGGCCTGTTGAAGAAAGGCCAGTTGAAAGAAATCAAGAATTTCACCCATGAAGGATGAAAAAAGTCATTAAAAAGACAGGAGGGGAGGGGGGGAAAGACTGAGATGGATGTCAGAAGAGTCTCTGAGTATTGTACTAGAACGCTGAGAATGTCTTGTAGAAGGTGCTGCCAGAATGTTCCTTTGGAGGCAGAGATGATCAAGCGTCATCTCACATACTTTGGGCTTGTTACCAGGAAAGACTATACCTTGGAGACATCATGCTTGGAAATGAGGGACAGCAGATATGAGAAAGAGTGTCAACCAAGTGCACTGACACAGTGATTGCAGCCTTGAGCTTGAGGGTGTCAGAGATTGTGAGGATGGTACAGGCTAAGGCAGGGTTCATATCTGTTCAATGACTTGCTGTGAGTCTTAGTTGACCTGATGGTACCTGACAGTAACAACATTGTTGTCGTTATGTGCCGTCGAGTCACCTGCAACTCATAGTAACTCCATGTACAACAGCCCTAAACTCTGCTCTATCCCTTGCCAATCTTATTGTCCCTGGTACATCTATCCCCTTATCCCACTGACTGAATCAATCCATTTCATCAAGGGTCTTCCTCTCCTGCGCTGCCCCTCCACCCTCTCAAGCATG
>NW_006399985.1:2130868-2135777 GCF_000299155.1 Elephantulus edwardii | reverse complement strand
TATTGAAGGTTGCAGTCCTTGACCTTCTGCAGCAAGTGCTTCAGGTCCTCCTGAGTTTCAGCAAGCAGGGTTGTGTCATCTGCGTAACACAGATTGTTGATGAGTTTACCTCCCATCCTAATAATGCCAATAACCACATACTAAACAAAATTAAAATAATCAGCTGGTCCTATACCACTCTATGATCAGTTGCAGATAAGACTATTCTGATTCCCAATGGGTTTTCAATGGCTAATCATCAGAGGTCGATTGCCAATTCTTCTCTTTAGTTATACTTTAACCTGCACTTTAAAATGACAGCTATTCCTGTGTTCAAGGAAGCCACCTCTGATAGATTTGTGTTCATTATGCCCAAGATTCATTGGCCAAAAGTGAGCTGGGCCTCCTGCATGCAAAGGTCATATTATACCACTGAACTATCAACGCTCTATAATGACATCACCATCACACAAGTACATGTTATTTAAAAAAATTATGATAGTGCTGTGGTAAACACAGCGTGGCAAACAAGAGGCCAGTGGGTGCTTGAAGTCCACAGAATCCTCACCAAGAACAGCACAGCACAAAGCACAGTATTATTAGGTGAGAGATGCCTTTATGTCCACACACCTTCTGGTACCAATTCTAGCACTCACTTTCCCGCCTGTGGCTGCTTGCGCCCTCCCTACTACAACATCTCAAACTCACTGCTGTCCAGTCAGTTCCGTCACCTAGTGACCCTCCCTGGGGTTGCAGAGGCTTGAAACTGCTAATAGAAGGAGAATGCCCCTCTTTTTCCAGCTGGGTCATGGGGGAATTGGAGCTACCTGACTTGAGCAGCTTTCAGGTTTTAATGCAGCTTGCTAAGGACCAGAGACCCCAAGTCCGCTCAGTAACTTGTTACAATGGCTGCACAGAACTCACAGACTCATGATCATGGAGCTTATCAGAGAAGTAAAGTTGCAACTCAGGTTAGAACACTTGGGATACAATTCTTCAGTGAGGCAGATCCTTCTCAGGAAGGCCTCCCTCTGGCCTTTGCAACTCTGGACCTTACCCTTTGCTCAGGGAAGGGTAACAGAGCTTTTTAGTGCTGGCGGTTAAGGGGTTAAGGGCTCCCCCAATACCTCTTCCACCAGGAAGCCTAGGCCACAGCATTTGGCTTTAACTCCTTGGGGGATTGGATGAGTGGGGCAGACAGAGCCTAGCTCTGATTTACACTGGCCTCTGGTTCCCCACTGTCCCTGTGGCTGTTTTCAATGCTGCTCGCACAGCAGAGGCTTTCTGGGATGCCATTACCCTGGTCTCTGGTTCTCCACTGTCTTTGCTGCTTTTGTCACTGCCGCTCTCACAGTGGAGGCTTCTGGGATGCCATTACCCTGGTCTCTGGTTCTCCACTGTCTTTGCTGCTTTTGCTACAGCTGCTCTCACAGTGGAGGCTTCTGGGATGCAGCTTTTCCCTCTCCATGTGTCTGCTGCTCCTCAGAAATCTCTGTCCTAAAGCCCATCCAGTGCTCCCTGCTGCTGTTTTATTGAGATTCCTATTTTCTGCTTCTGAAAACTGTTCAGTTCAAGCCGACAGGAAGAGAGAGAAAATATTTTAAAGCCTGGATACCTGATTAATCTAATGCTTTAATTCTCAAAGCTCACAATCTTAATTTGTATTATATTCTGTATTCCCCCCCCCCAACACTGATGAAAGCTCATAGTAATTTCCAGGTTACTGGCTCCATTAGCAAAACTGACACTACTGATGCCCTAAGCTGGTGGACACAAACCACACACGAGGAATATGTATCGTGCAATAAGCGAGGCTGCTGTTTTTAGATGTGTTGTTTGTTGTTGTTAGGTGTCATTGAGTATGAACAACAGATCTGAACCCTGTTCTATCCTGAGCCATCCTCACACCTCCTGACACATAAGAGCCCATTGTGGCAGGGTAAAGGGTGAAGCCATGAGGGTTTCAGGGTAAGGGGTGACGCCACGAGGGTTTCAGGGTAAGGGGTGAAGCCACGAGGGTTTCAGGGTAAGGGGTGAAGCCACGAGGGTTTCAGGGTAAGGGGTGAAGCCACGAGGGTTTCAGGGTAAGGGGTGAAACCGCGAGGGTTTCAGGGTAAGGGGTGAAGCCGCGAGGCTGCACAGTTTGGTGGGTGGAGGGAACGGGACAAGGAAAAGGGAAGAATTCAGGCAAAAAGACAGGGAAATGATGGGAAAGGTCCAAAGGTGATTAATTTTATAAACCATAAAGCATGATAATGATTTTATGAAAGAGAATGTGAATAAAGACTAGTGTGAAACGGTGGACATGGACTTCGTAAGCAAACTAATAGAAAAAAATAGAAACAAATCTATTAGCTTCCACATAGAAAATAAAACAACAATTATGATGCTCGCTACTGCTACCGTGGTAAAGATCTTCGTAGTCTTGATGTTAACTGTAACCTATGCTCAATGCTATAATTTTTAATCATATTCATGAAGCATTTTAAGTCTTCTTCACTTTCTACGAGCAAGGTTGTGTTATCTGCATAATCCAAATGGTCAATGAGTCTTCCTCCAATCCTGATGGCAGTCTTCTTCTTGTAGTCCAGCTTCTCTGCTGGTTTACTCAGTATATAGATTAAACAAGTATGGCACAAGGACACAGCTCTGATGTTCACCTTTCCTGATTTCAAACTATGCAGAGCCTTTTCTTCTTTCTGAAGGACTACTTATCTTTGTACAGATTCCACAGCAGCATAATTAAGTGTTCTGGAATTCCCTTTCTACTCAATGTTAACAATAATTTGTCATGTTATTATGTGCCATTGAGTTGCCCACAACCCAGAGTGAAGCTATGTAGAACAGCTCTGAATCCTGCCCTATCCTGAGCCAGTCTCACTGACTCTGACACATCTAACCTCATTGCCCCAGTTACCATGTCAATCATCTCCTCCAGGGTCTTTCTCTCCTGCGCTGGCCTTCCACCCTTCCAAGCATGATATCCTTCTTCAAGGACCAGTCACATGCCCAAAATATGTGAGATGAAGCTTTAAAATCCTTTGCTCCAAAGAGAAACTTGGTTTTACCCTCTCCAGGACAGACTTACTTGCTTTCCTCCTGGTCCATGGTATATTCAATACTCTTCTCCAGCACCACAACTCAAAGGCACCAATTTTTCTTCTGTCATCCTTAGTCATTGTCCAGATCTCTCTCTGATGCATAGTAAGTAAATGCAGAGACCATGGCCTGGATAAGACTCACCATAATCTCTAGATTAACATTATTGCTCTTTAGCGCTTTGGAGAAGTCCCTGACAGTAGACTTCCCCAATGCAATTTGTCTTTTCATTTCCTGACTAATGATACCCAGAGTGTTAATTGTGGAGCTGAGCAAGCTGAAATTGTTAACATCCTCAATCTCTACTCCATCTATCATGGTGCTGCCAATTGGCCTGGTGGTGAGAATCTTTGTCTTTTTGATCTTACGCTCCAACCCATATTGAACAATACAGTACTTGACTTTCAGCAGCAAACACCTCAGGTCCTCCTTAGATTTGGCAAGCAAAGTTTTATCATCTGAATAATGCAGGTTGTTGATGAATCTTCCTCCAATCCTGATGCAACTTTTCTCCTCAAAAAGGCTAGCATCTCAAATTATCTGTTCTGTATATAGATTGAAAAGGCATGCAGACAGAACGTATTCCTGATGCCATCCTTTCCTAATTTTGAAACATGCAGTGTCTCCTTGCTCTGTTCTGACGACTGCCTCCTGGTCCAAGTATAGGTGTTCCATGAGCACAATCAACAGTTCTGGGATTCCCGTTTATCTGAAAGCTAGCCACAATTTGTGGTCATCTATACAGTCTAATGCATTTGTTCAGTCAACGAAACACATATCGATATTCCTCTTGTACTCTCTGCTTTCTGCCAAGATCCTTCTGACGCTGGCAATAGTGTCTCTAGTGCTATGATCTCTTCTAAACCTAGCTTGTATTTCTGGTAATTCTATATCAATTTACTATTCTAGTTGGGTTTTTTTGTTTGTTGGTTGTTGTTGTTGTTGTTGTTGTTGTTGTTTAAATAACCGTCAGCTATATTTTGCTTGTGTGTGTTATTAATGATATTGGCTTATAATTTCCACACTCTGTTGAGTCACCTTTTTTTTTGAATGGGAATAAATATGAATCTCTTTTAGTCAGTTGGCCAAGTAGTTGTCATCCAGCTTTCTTGTGATAACATGATGAGCATGTCCAGAGGAGCATCTGGTTGTTGGAATATGTCACTTGATATTCCATCAATTCCTGGGAATTTATTTTTTGCCAACTCCTTCAGAACAGCTTGAACCTTCTCCTTCATCACCATTGCCTCTTGATCACACGTTCTTTCTTGAAATTCTTCTGTGTCAGCCAATTCTTTTTTGGTACAGGGACTGTTTGTATTCCTCTTCTCTCCTTTAATGCTCCCTGGATCATTCCATGTTCTGCCTATAGAAAACAGTATCACTAATATCACATGAAAGAAAAGTTCTACTGAAGATTATAAAAAAAAAAACAAACAAACCCAAAATGACTGGAACACAGTGACTATGGTAATGGGGGCAGAAAGGTCAGAAACAAAGTGACTGACTTAAGATAGGGCATGACAGAAATGTACATATGGTCACTATGAGTCATAGTATCTGTTTATTAATTCTTACTCTCCTCTTTGCTTTGGCATGTTGCAAGGAGGGACAAGTCCTTGGAGAGGAACATCACCCTTGGGAGGGTGAAAGGACAGCACAAGAGAGGATGACCCTCAATGAGGTGACTAGGGTAATGGGGGTAGGTATGTCAGAGACAATGAGGTTGGCTAAAGATAGAACAGGGTTCAAAGCTATTGTACATAGGGTTGCTATGAGTTGCAGCTCCTGGCCTAGTTTTCACAGCTGATATTGAGCTTCTCCAGTGTTT
>NW_006399985.1:2128479-2130193 GCF_000299155.1 Elephantulus edwardii | reverse complement strand
ACAGCACATAACAACAACAACAACAACAACATGAGTTGCAGGTTACTTGTGACGTAATAACAACAACACACTCTTGCTTTTGTTTTTTTGCAATATATTTTATAGGAGAATATTGGAACTATGCTAGATATTAAGTTGTAGTCATGCATTTCTTTTGTTTCTATGATTAAAATTTTGTTCGTATCTACTTTATGCAGAGTCGATTCCAAATCCCTAGTCTATGAGTAAGTTTTTTCATATTTTGTGAAAAATTGTAAGAAATTGCAATGAAAAGGGGATGGTATGAGAGAAGGTTCTTGGGAAGTATTATTAATGATAATTCAGGTCATCTTTTAAAGATGGTTTCTATCCTCTCCTGGTTGTAAATGTTTCAGGATGCTTGGAAGACTGTTTATGTTGTGGATTAGGACTTCGAGAGTTCTTCCAAGCTTTTTTTCAATGAACTTTATCATCCTTGGTTTTAGTCCTATGTCCATAACCCACTTTGAATTGGTTTTTGTATATGGAGTGAGGTATGGATCTTGCTTGAATTTTCTGCAGATAGTTTTCCAATTTTGTCAACACCATTTGTTAAAAAGGCTGTCGTTTCACCACTTAACTGATTTCATCTCCTTGTCAAAAATCTGTTCACCGTAGGTAGATGGGCTGATTTCTGGATTCTCAATTCTATTCCATTGATCTATGTGTCTGTCATTGTACCAGTATCACACTGTCTTGACCACCACAGCAGTGTAGTAGGATTTGAAATCAGGGAGTGAGATGCGGCTTACCTTGATTCTCTTTTTAAGGAGTGCTTTGTTTATTCTGGGCCTCTTTCTATTCCAAATGAAATTGGAGATTGTCTTTTCCATCTCGCTGAAGAATGGAATAGGTATTTGTATTGGGATTGCATTGAACGTGTAAATTGCCTTTGGCAGTATTGTCATTTTCACAACATTGAGTCTTCCTATCCATGAGCAAGGGATATTCTTCCACCTCTCCAGGTCTCTTTTTGTTTCTTGTAATAATGTTTTGTAATTTTTCTTAAGCAGATCTATTTTATTTCTGGTTAGGTTAACTCCTAAGTATTTAATCTAGTGATTAGCTATTGTTAAGGTTATTCTTTTTCTCAGTTCATGTGTGGATAGGGATATGAATGGGAAACCAGGAATCCTTGGTTTTTCACTTGAGAACTGGGTCTGTCACCTCAGGCCATCTCCAGCTGTCTCACTTCCTTCTGCTTGGGCTTAAGGAGTCCTGCATGGTCCAGCCAAACAGCACTGATCCCCACAAAGTACCTCACTCAAATTCCAGCTCTCCTGCTCACTCCAGGTCACTCCCAATGCATCACGCCCAACATATCACTCTTGGTGCATTGTTCCTGGCTCTACGTATCTCCTAACTCAGTTCACTCTTTTTTGAAGGTGGTACAAATTCAGGTTTTTCCCTAGTTAATAGCCATCCATGGCTGCTGACAATGCAGCAGCTGCTGCTGCTGCCCAGAAATACAAATATGTTTTCATGGCTAGGAGGGACCAGTCCTTGGAGAAGGACATCATGTGTAGAAGGGTGGAGGGATAGCACAGGATAAGAAAACTTAAGATGTTGTTTTTTGTTGTTATGTGCCGTCGAGTCACTTGTGACTCATAGCGACCCTATGTACAACAGCCCTAAACTCCGCTCTGTCCTGTGCCAATCGCACTGTCTCTGACACTCCCATCCCAATTATCCCAGT
>NW_006399985.1:2126829-2128189 GCF_000299155.1 Elephantulus edwardii | reverse complement strand
AAGACCATGGCCTGTATCAGACGCACCTTAGTCTCCAGAGAGACACCATTGCTCTTCAGTACTTTGGAGAGGTCCGTAACAGTAGACTTTCCCATGGCAATGCGCCTTTTAATTTCCTGGCTGCTGGTGCCAAGACTGTTGACTGTGGAGCCAAGTAATCAAGACTTAAGATGAGATGGAATAACTCAGTGACCAGAGCAATGAGATTAGGTCTGTTGGAAACAAAGAGATTGGCACAGGTTAGAGCAGCTTTCAGGGCTCATGTACATTTTGTCACTATGAGTCAAAGGTGACTGCACAGCAAAGAAAGCACACAATGCAAGTAGAAAAGTTAAAATTTAAATATATTAATTGTTGTGGTGGTGGTGTATCACTGTTGAAACCAACACATAGCTGACCCTCCATCAGGTTTTCAGAGGCAATAAATAGCACAGGAAAAAATTGCCTGTCCTTTTCCCACAGAGCAGCTGATGGATTTGAACTGTATACCTTTGGGGTTGCAGTGCAGCTTCTTACCACTCAGCTACCAGAGCTCCTTTTATGTATATGCATGTATGTAGATATGTTGTTGTTGTTGTTGTTGTTGTTGGCAACTCATAGTGACCCTATGAATGAAAGTCCTTGACACTTGCGTGCGCGACTTTCATCCTTTCTCCAGGTTCATAGGGTTTCCGGAGGCAAGCTGTTTACAGAAGTGGATGCTACTCCTGCTTCCAAGTTTGTTTCAACTGGGGAGCGCCACCAAACACTGTCCACCGTGGGTAACCGTTATTGCATTTGTCACATCAGTGTTACAGTGTTCCGCTTCACAGCAACCACAAGTTACCTCTGTGCGGCAAGTGGACACTCCAGGGATATAGGACCTAGAAGACTGTTTGAACATAAACAATGAAAAACAGCGGCCTGAGGGCCCTTCAGGATTTTACCCTTATCCTGCATGTCCAAATGCTGGCCAACTCTGGCCCAGAGACACCCCCTCCCTGTTCTTCTGGCAAGTCTGCTCTGCCGACCCACACTTAGGGCACAGAGAAAGCCACAAGTGCTCAGAGCCTTCCATACCTGCCTCTCCCCAAGAAGCCAGAGTCCGTGTGCAGCTGACACTAAGTTTTACAAGACATGTATGTAGTATATGTATATATACATGTATATGTATGTTGTTGTTGTTTACCATTGAGTCAGAACTGAACTATAGCTAACCCTCGGCAGGTTTTCAGAGGCAGTTAGTCTCATGGGAGGAGATTGCTCATCCTTCTCCCACAGAGCAGCTGGTAAATTCAAACCATGTGTCTTCAGGATTGCAGCACAGCTCCTTGTCACTATGCCACTGTTGTTGTTGTTGTTATGTGCCGTCGAGTCGTTT
>NW_006399985.1:2111847-2125285 GCF_000299155.1 Elephantulus edwardii | reverse complement strand
GCTGTTGTACATAGAGTCGCTATGAGTCGCAAGCAACTCGATGGCACATAACAACAACAACAATTGATGTTTATGTTTATGTTTATGTTTATGCTTATGTTTATGTTTATGTTTATACAATGAGAGCTGTGGTGGTTTAGCAGGTAAGGAGTCATGCTGCCAAGTCCTAGGCATGCAGGTCAAATATCTACCAGCTGCTCCTTGGCATAAGGACAGGTAGCCTCCTGTGTAGTTTACTATTTCTGAAAAACTTTAAAGAACATATATATTTGAGTAATACTTGATTTCTGAGAAATTTACACTCAAATATATGAAAAGTGTTTTTGCTTGTTTTGTTCTATTTTTAATTATGAAGTTTGGATCCTGATCAAAAGAAGAAACCAAAACACACAAAAGCAGTATTTGTCCTTTTGTGGCTAAGATATTTCACTCAGCGTAATGTCTGCAAGACTCGTCCATATTGGATAGTGTTTTACAAATTCATTATTTTTCAATGCTGTGTAATATTCCATTACGTGAATGTACTCCAGTTTTTCTATCCATTTACTTGTTGACTGGCCATTGTGATGCTTCTATCTCTTTGCTCTTTGTAATGCTGCAAAACCCACTGTTATAAAATATTCTGGATGCAGGGTTATAAGGGTTGGGGAAGGAAGAATGGGAAAGGAGTCGATAGATAATGAACACTGCACTGGAACAGATGAAGGAAGGACTGTTTGAAATAATGTAGGATTAGGCATCATATGTGTGACAGCACTCTGGAAAAAGACATACATTACAAAGTGAATTGAGGGAGGGGAAGGAAGAAAGTGTCTATCAATGAACGAAGAAAAAACCCAACCTTTCTGTAAACTTTTGTTAAAATCACATGGAATGAGGGGGGAAACCCACAAAAGCATGCATCGTGTGTTCACTCTCAGATTGCCCTGCAGTTAGGTAAGGGCCCACCACGATCAGCAGTCTTGCAGATGTACTGTGAAAGGTAGAGACCGCCGCCCTGGACGTTCTGTACCTGGAATGGGCAGCGGTGGCAGGAGTTGTGTCTGCCATGTGTCCTAGATTAGTTTCTGATTTCTAGTTAGATGAACTCATCTCCCTTTACCTCGAAGACCTGTTCAGGACAGAACAGCTTTGCCTGCCTTGGGCGCCTTGGGGTCTGTATATAGTCAGATGTTTTGACTTTTCGCACAGATGGTTCTTCAACTTCTACAGCATCTGGTGCCGCCACGTTAAGTGTTTCCTGAAGGTCCTCGGCACATCCTCCTAAGATCTCCAAGGCCCAACAGTCAGGCTTCGGGCTTCATGGACTGTCCACAGTTACACAAATGTCCTGACCACACATTCATAACACATCAGTCGTGTTAAGCAGAGGAGCAGTAGACTTAATTAACGCGCTGCTTATAGTGATGCGAAGGTTCAAGTAGCTTTGTTTGATGAATTCTGCACAGGCCAAGTCTGCAGATGACATAGGACAAATGTGTACTGTAAAAGTGTCAATTGGACATTTGTGAACTTGGAGTTTTACAAAGAAGCAGAGTGATTAATGAGGCCTTGCCTGCTAGGTTTGTAATCACTTTCAGTCACTTCACACTGACCATTGAATGCTACCCTCCATCGACATAATGTTCAATTTGGATATGTTTGATAAGGCGAGGTTGCCAACAATTGACTTTGCAATGCACCATTAGCACACTTTACATTTTCCCCAAGTGGACAGCTCAGACATCGCCAAACCTGGAGTAATGAAAAAGGTTTCTTCTCCTCAGACTTGTGTTTAAGGACATTAGGACTTCGCTCATCTAGGCTTTATAGAGTCAGGCATTAGCTTTTACTCTTCCTGGAATTCCTCCTGTTTATATGGGAATTCCAATTACTGTAGGTTTTTTTCCTCCCTGCTTCAGTCATTTATTCTTTTTCTGAACATTCACAGACATTTTAAAATTGAATTAGGACTAAATCTATTTAAATGCTTTCAGGATGTCAGAAAAATTACTTTGCAGAATTTTAACTTTTGAAAATTCCTATGACATAAAAAGTCATATGAATTTTCTTTCTTTCATAGCTCTTTTCAGAAGAAAAGTGCCAGATGTGCTAATTAGAGTTAATGGTATAAGCAGATGGAAGGGAACTGAGAATATGTTTTATAATATGCTAATAAGTACGGGATTGGATGATTGAAGGCTGGGTTAAATCCAAAGGACTCAATACAGAATCCAGCCAAAAACCAAATAGTTCACTCGGGGGAAGATTAAAGAGATTGATGAGAAGAAATATTATGGAGTTAGAATTTCATTTGGTTTTAATGATTAGTGACCTAGTAAGTAAGGAGCTGTGCTGCCAACCCCAGGATCCACAGTTCAAATCCACGGACGGATGACTCTGGAGGAGAAAGATGGGCTACTGCCTCTGAAAACCTACTGAAGGGTCAGATATGAGTTGGTTCCAACTTGAAGGCACATGAAAAAATTGCTTGTCAAAAACAAAGAAAAAAAAACAGAATAATCCATACATCTAACAATCTCATAAGTAAAACGTTCTGTGTTCTCATTATTCTCCTCTCCTTCTTCATGTCATGATCTATTCTAAGTGATAGCCTGTGTGTATGCATTTTCACTTGCCCTTCTCTTGTTGGCACTTAGCTCCCCAGGTTGCTTCTGATATTTTTAAATGTACTTCTCTGGATCTGTAAGAGGGGACAGCAAACCTTGGCCAATGACCAGCTACCTGCTTTTACAAAAAAAGTTTTGTTGGAACAGAGCCACCTCTATTGATTTTTATATTGTTTGTGGATTCTCTGGAGATTTTTGACTGAGTTGAATATTTGCTACAAAGACTAAATGATTTGAAACCAAGGACATTTGCTGTACAACCAAATGATTTGAAACCAACACTAGGTATTAGCCAGCCCTTTAAGAAAAACTTTGCAGGCCCTTAGTCTACAACATCAAGCTGTCTGTCTCATCATGGACGTCCTCTTGACATGGAGCATTAAGATTGTTCCCAAGTCTTTGCATATTGTAATAAATTCTCTGGAAACATTCATGTTATGTCCCTTTTCCTCGTATTATGTTATTTCTTAAGAGAAAAATATTTAGGATTAATATATCAAAAATATATATGCACATATATGTACTTGTGATTTTTATTATAAATATTTCAGAAAGTTTGGTAACAAATAGCACTGACACAATTCTTTTCTCTATTTGTTCTAGGAAATTTTTTTTGCCAATATTAAACATTAGTATGTATCTAAAATGATCTCTAGCGGCCTAGTGGAAAGTAGGTGCACTGCAAACCCAGTAGCTGCTTCGCAGGAGGAAGAGGAACAGTCTCCTCCTGTGTGATTTACAGCCCCTGCAAACTCACAGGAGGATCAGTGAGGAGGTAGTCCTGACTCAGTTAACACAAAACAGTAAAAAACAAAAGACACACACACACAAAATCAATACAAACGACATCCTAATTGTTCACAGTTTTGTGTCTTTCATAAGAAAATCTATCTTTGTTCATAGAAGATATACAACACTGAAATATTTAAAAATGAATGTCTGTTTATTCTAAAATTTATTTAAGTTATTGTAAATTCATCTAGGATAGAAAATGTGCAATTGACCAATTAAAAATACATTTGGGAATGACTAGAAGGGATAATCTTGTCAAAATAAAAAGTAATATAAAAATAAAGAAATAGTTAACAAAATGGCCTTGTATTGGAATAGCCGGGTCGTATGGAATTTCTATGTTGAGTTTTTTTGAGGAAGCACCAAACTGCCTTCTAGAGTAGTTGTACCATTTTACAATCCCACCAACAATATATAAGAGTTCCTTTCTTGCCAAATCCTCCTCAACATTTATCACTTGCTGCCCTGTTAAATGTTTCCACTATGACTGGAATGAGATGATACCTCATTTCACTACTCGGAATATATGCTGAGAAAATTAAAACTGAGGCTTAAATGGAGATTTGTACAGCAATGTTCATAGCAGCATTATTCACCATCGCAGGAACATGGAAACAGCCCAGATGTCCAACCACAAACAAAATAGATTGAGACATTATGGTACATTCACACAATGAAATACTACCTAGCATGCAGGAGCAATGATTTTGTAAATTATTACTTAACTTGGGAGGAACTGGATAGCATTATGCTGAGTGATCTAACTCAGTTCCACAAGGACAAATATTGAATAAAAGCATTATTGTAGAATGAGCATAAGGCTCTAAGGAGTGGGGGGAGAGTGGAAGCAGAGGGATGAGGATGTACAGGAAAGGAGAGATTAATCATGGAGTTGTACCGTTTGAAGAGGGGTGAGGGGAATTAGAAGAATCTTTTCTGGAAAACAATGTATCTGAATTCTGTAACAACAACAAAAAGTCCTGTATTGTCACAGACTTTAACAGATCCATTAAACACGAGAGTTTAAACTTATTTGCCAACAAATTGATTCTGACTCATAAAACCCTAAGTAGCAAAGCAGAACTGCCCCAGAGAGCTGTAAAGTAGAAGCAAAAAGAGGGACGCCCTCAACGAAGTGGCTGACGCAGTGGCTGCCACAGTTGGGTGCACGTGCAGCAGAGACTTTTGGGGATGGAGCCGGAACAGGGAGGGGTTTATTTTATTGTACATAAACAGGAGGACTAAAGAAAAACGACTGCCTTTGAGCTGTGGTGTGCAGGAGACTATGGCTATCCCAGGGGCTGCTAACAGAACACACACATATGGGGGGACAAAGTGTAATCGAGGTGCTTCTCAGAGGCAAGGATGGCGACACCTCATCTCCCACTCTTTGGGCACGTTGCAAAGGGGGACCAGTCCGTGGCAAAGATATCAGACCAGTTATGGGAAAGGATCAGAGAACGAGAGGCGGGCGCTCAACAAGACATCGACCACACACAGT
Organism: Elephantulus edwardii; assembly: GCF_000299155.1. Taxonomy (NCBI): domain Eukaryota; kingdom Metazoa; phylum Chordata; class Mammalia; order Macroscelidea; family Macroscelididae; genus Elephantulus; species Elephantulus edwardii. The sequence continues at coordinate 2,120,383 of NW_006399985.1, read as the reverse complement.
GACTGCAACGATGGCCTCTAGCATCGCAGAAATGGTGCTGATGGTGGGGAATCGGGCAAGGTTCCGACTGCTGCTCCGAGGATTTCTAGGTGTCATAGCTGACTTGACAGCGCGGACAACGGCACCATCAGATTGGGACCACTCCCAACATCATGGGTTTCCTCGACTATAATCTTTCTGGAAACAGGCTGCTGGTGGAGACACTGGAGGGTTCTGTCTGACACCGGCGACCCGTTATAAATGATGAAAAACAAGGAACTCATGCAATATTATTCCAAATGGGTGACCCTGGAAGACATTACGCTGAGTGAAATATCTCAGTCACAAAAGGACAAATACTGCATAGTGCCACTGTTGTAGAACAGGACTGACATCAGGGTGGCAGTAAGACTGAAAAAAACTGGATAAATTATGTATACTGCATTGAAACAGATGAGGAAGAGAACCGTTTGAAAGAGATATATGATTGGGTATTATGGTTATGACAAGAGTCCAGAATGAAGGTTGCATAGTGGAGTATACTCGGGGGAGGGGAGGGAATTGTACACCAATAAAGGAATTGTTCTCTTTTCAAAGAGAAGAGCGAACTGGGGAGGAGGGGTAGGCAGGGAGAAAAATGAAACAATGAATGAATGGAAATCCAAAGTGTCTGTAAATGTTCATGAAAAAATATAATACAAAAAAAAGAAATGATATAGAATTCAATGATCTTATTTTGATAATTCTGCATACACTAAATGTGACACTTAAGAATTACGGGAAGGTTATGTCTTTTTTTAATCTTTTCTTGTATTTTTTAAAATTTATTTAAATGAAAGTTTAGAGAGACTTAGGGTTTCCATTAATTCATTGTTGCACTTTTCTCCCTGCCCTCCTCCTCTCTCCCAATTCGCTCTTCTCTTTGCAAAGTGAAAGAAAAATTCTTTCATTGTTGTACAATCCCTCCCCACAAGTTCACTTCACTGTGTACCCTTCATTCTGGACTCCTGCCATGACAATAATACCTAATCATATATCTCTTTTAAACAGTTCTTTCCCTCATCTATTTCAATAGAGTATACATTATTTATCCCCACTATTTCAGTCTTCCCTCAACCCCAACGTCAATCCCATTTTACAACAATGGCCCTACAAAATATTTGTCCTTTTGTGTGTGACTGAGATATTTCACTTAGTATAATGTCCTCCAGGGTCACCCATTTTGTGTAATATTTCATGAGTTCCTTGTTTTTCAATGCAGCGTAGTATTCCATTGTGTGAATATACCACAGCTTCTCTATCCATTCATTTGTTGATGGGCTCTTGGGTTGTTTCCAACTCCTTATTATTGTGAACAAAGCCACGATAAACATGGGTGTGCATATATCTACTTGGATGCCGTTTATGGGCTCTTTAGGGTATATTCCCAGGAGTGGAATTGCTGGGTCAAATGGTATCTCTATTTGCAACTTTTTGAAAAAGCGCCATACCACTTTCCACAGTGGTTGCACCATTTTACACTCCCACCAACAGTGAATAAGGGTTCCAGTCTCTCCACAACCTCACCAGCATTTGTTGCTTGCTGTTCTGTTATATTTTGCTAGTCTTACTGGGGTGAGATGATATTTCATAGTTGTTTTGATTTGCATTTCTCTTAGAGTTAGGGATTTTGAAGATTTCTTCATGTGCTTGTTGGTCATCTGAATGTCTTCTTTGGTGAAATGTCTGTTCATGTCCTGTGCCCATTTTTCAATTGGGTTATTTACCTTTATCTTGTTGTGGTGCTTGAGTATTTTATAAATTCTAAATATAATTCCCTTGTCTGACATGTCATTAACAAATACTTTTTCCCAGTCTGTGGCTTCCCCTTTTACCCTGTTGGAGAAGTTTTTGCATGTGCATAGGGATTTGATTCTTCAAGGTCCCATTCATCTATGTTATCTTCTCCTGGTTGTAGATTTTCCAGGATGCTTAGAAGACTGTTTATGTTGTGGATTAGGACTTCTAGGGTTCTTCCAAGCTTTTATTTAATGAAGTTTATAGTCTTTGATTTTAGTCCTAGGTCCATGATCCACTCAGAGTTGGTTTTTGTGTATGGAGTGAGGTGTGGACCTTGTTTGAGTTTCAGACACATAGATCAATGGAATAGAATTGAGAATCCAGAAATCAGCCTATCTACCTATGGTCAACTGAGTTTTAACAAGGAGATGAAATCAGTTAAGTGGGGAAATGACAGCATTTTTAACAGATGGTGCTGGTAAAATTGGTTTTGTCTTTTATGTAGTGTTAGAGTAACTAAGTTAAATCTTTACCTTACACTGTTGTTGTTGTTGTTATGTGCCGTCGAGTCATTTGTGACTCATAGCGACCCTATGTACAACAGCCCTAAACCCTGCTCTATCCTGTGCCAATCACACTGCATCTGACACATCCATCCCGATTACCCCAGTCACTGAATCAATCCATCTCATAGAAGGTCTTCCCCTCTTGTGCTGTCCCTCCACCCTCCCAAGCATGATGTCCCTCTCCAAGGACCTGTCCCTCCTTGCAACATGCCCAAAGTATGTCAGATGAAGCCCCAGAATCCTTGCCTCCAAGGAGTTGCTTGGTTTAATCCTCTCCAGGATGAATCTGTTTACTATATACAAAAAATAAATTCCTGAGGATTAACTGGTTACACATTAAAAATTAAACAAAACAAGACAACCCATAGAAACATTTAAAAAGAATAATTATAGGAAAGAGTTAGCTTCAATTGGTGAAGTTTTAATAATTAAGCAGCAAAAAAGAAAACCAAATACCTCAAAGGAAAAGACTAAAAGATTTACTTCCATTTTAAAATGTAATGATAAAGTAATTACACACAAACTTAAAAAAAAGAAGTAGTGAAAGGGGAAAATTATTTGCAACTTATGTAAAGATTAATATGTAACCAAGATATTAATAGACACTTTATCCATGAAGAAATTCACTTGGCCAACGAACACAGGAAGAAATGTTCAAAGTTTCTGGCTATCATAGAGATGCAAATCAAAATAACAACGGATTTAGCAACTCTATTTCTAGACCAATACTTAAGAGAAATGCTTGTAGATAAGGTTACAACAATTTAAAATTTTAATAGACTAATTCGGTATGTAATTACATGATTTATACATCTGTATTACCAATCTATATCATCACTGTCCACCTAAACTACATAGCAAGGATTCAGATCTCCGGATCCTATGAGTCAGACTCAATAGCACCCAACAACAACAACAACAACAACAACATAGCAAATCTCAAAATTAATCAAATAATCTAGAAGAATGACATCCACTTATATTCACAAATATAGAAAAAAGTTCTGAAATAAATATTGTGATGTGACAAAAACAAATATTAAAACAATGTTTGAAATATGTTAATTGTGCAAAACACATACATAACGAAATCATCTATTTATATTGCATACATATGTATATACTCCAAAATTTATGTCCAACTTTTCCATTTACAGGTACTTATGTTGCTGTTCTGTGCTCTCGTGTTAAAATCAACTCATAACTGATCCTCCTGCAGATTTTCACAGGCTCTAAAGGGCTCTAACTCACATGGGAAAGACTTCCCATCTGTCTCTTGTGAAGAAGCTGGGGACTGAGTCACTTGAGTTGGGGTTGGCAGTGCAACTCCTGACCACAAGACCACTAGTTGTTGTTAGGTGCCTTCTAGTCAAGTAAGACTCATAGGGACTCTGGACAATAGATCTGAACTCTGTCCTATCCTGTGTCTTTCTCATCATGCTGACACACTTGAGCTCACTGATGAAGTCACTGTGTCAATTCAACTCATTGGGGGTCTTCCTCTCATTTGCTGACCCTCCACCTTTCTAAGCATGATGTCCTTTTCCAAAGAATAGTCCCTCCTAGCAACATGACAAAAGTAGGTGAGACAATGCGTTGTCATCTTTGCCTCCAAGGAGCGTTCTGGCTGCACTCTCTCCAAGATATATCTGTTTGTTATTTTGGCAGTCCATCTGATGTTCAGTAATCTTCTCCAACACCACAGCTCGAAGGCATCAATTCTTCTGTCATTCATGTCCATTGGTCACCCCTCAGATGCAAGTTAGCTGTTGTTGCTGTGTACTGTAGAGCTGGAACCAATTCATAGCTGGCCTGCCGGTGGGTTTTCAGAAGCCATAATGGCACTGGAGGAGATTGTCCATTCTTCTCCCATGGAGTAGTTGGTGGGCTTGAACCTTGTGCCTTTGGGAATGCAGCACAGCTTCTTGCCACTAGTCCACCAGAACCCCCTACATATATATTCTAGACTATTAGATATTATTGTTGGGTGCCTTTGAGTACAACTCATATCGATCTGAACCCTGTTCTATCCTGCACCATCCTCACACTTCCTGACACATAAGAGCCCATTGCAGCAGTCACTGTGTCAATCCACCTGGCTGAGGGTCTTCCTCTTCTTTGCCAACCCTCCACCCTTCCCAGCATCATGTCCCTCTCCAAGGAATAAGACCTTCTAGTAACCTGCTCAAAGTAGGTGAGGATAACTTTCATCATTCTAGCCTCCAAAGAGTACTTTGGTTGCACCTTCTCCAAGGTATATTTGTTTCTTCTTTTGACTGTCCATGTGATGTTCAGTACTCTTCTCCAACACCACAGCTCAAAGACATTGATTCTTCTGTCATCCTTATTCATTGTCCAGCTTTCAGATACATAGCAAGTGACGAGAAAGATTACGGCCTGAATCAGATACACCTTAGTTCTCAATCTGATGTCATTACTTTTCAATAATTTGGAGAAGTCCCTAATTGCAGCTTTTCCCAGTGCAATGTGTCTCCTTATTGTACATAGATAAAGCTCAGGAGGGGCAAACCCTGGAGAAAAAGACAATCTTAAGTAAAACGGGTTAGAGAAAAAGGGCAGGGCCCCGAGCAGCAGAATTGAAGCAGTGGGTGCAGTATCCAGAAGAGGGGTGATATTGAGAGAGGTGTAAGACCATGCTCTCTGTTATTCTGCTGTACACAAAGGCTCTAGGGGTCAGATTAGACTAAGAAGCTCACAACAACAGCAGCAAGAAGGTGCAGGGCTTTATTCAAGGATGGGCAAGTGAGCTAAGAAAGACTGTCTTATTCTTCTGTTGGATTAATGGTGGGGAAATTCTGGGTCGTGAAAAACCTGGACTTGGAACAAGTACATAACTAAACAGAGAATGCCCATTCTCCATGATATTTAAGATACACACTCTTTACCAAAACTGTTATCTGTGTCTCTCCATCTTGAAACCTAAAAACATCTGACAAATTCTCTACAAGTTCATGTCATTTTCTTTGGCTGGTAACTGTTTAATCATGTATGTAGATCATACATTTTGCCTTTTGCTGAACGAATGTGATGAAAGATTTATTGTTTAAATTGCTGTTGTCAAGCACCACCAAGTTGGAACAGACTCATAACTGATCCTCTAGTGGGTTTTCAGACACGTTTAAATAGCTTAGGAGGAGATGGCCCTTCATTCTCCCACAGAGAAGCCGGTAGATTTGAACTATGTGCCTTTGGATTGACAACCAAAGTCCTTACCAGTAAGTTACCAGAGCTCCCTGCTTAAACTTCTATTAAATCACATTTATCGCCAAGGTTTAAACCACTAAACTCGTATACTTAAAATAAGGAAGCTGTGGACACACTATGGATGACCCAGAAAGCATCAAATGAAGATGGAAGGAGTACACAGAACCACTATATCAAAAATAGCCAGTTGGCTAACACAGAAGAATTTCATGAAACTAAATATAAACAGAAAATTTCAAAAGACAGCCTGGGATGACAAAACAAGATACTATAATGAAATGCGCCGAGAGGTGGAATCAGAAAATCAAAAGGCCGAACTCACTCAGCGTTTCTTAAGCTGAAGGAGCTTAAAAACAAATTCAAGTCACAGGTGGCAATATTTAAGGATACTTTGGGTTTTTGTTGTTGTTGTTATGTGCCATCGAGTCTTTTGCGACTCATAGTGACCCTATGTACAAGGGAGTGAATCAGGAATGTATTGTGTCTCCATACCTGTTCAATCTATATGCTGAGCAAATTATCCGAGAAGCTGGACTCTGTGAAGAGGAGTGTGGCATCAGGATTGGAGGGAGATTCATCAATAACCTGCATTATGCAGATGACACAACCTTGCTTGCTGAACATGAAGATGATTTGAAGCACTTGTTGCAGAAAATCAAGGATATTAATGATATGTTTTGATAATTTCTGTCCTCTGTCAGATCACTTTTCTTTGGAATGGAAACAAATATAGATCTCTCCCGGTCAGTTGGCCAGGTGGTTGTCCTCCAGATTTCTTGGCACAACTTGTTGAGTACATCTAGGGCGGCATCTGTTTGCTGAAATACATCGATTGACAAACCATCAATTCCCTGGGCCTTGATTTTTTACAATTCTTTCAGAGCAACTTGAATTTCTTTCCTCATCGCCACAAGATCTTGCTCATACATTGTTTTATGAACTCTTCTGTGTCTTCCAACTCCTTTTTGTATATGACACTGTGTACTCTTTCCATCTCTTTTTAATACTTCTCGGATCATTTAATATTCTGCCCAAAGTATCCTTAAGTATTGCAACTTGAGGCTTGAATTTGTTCTTCAGTTCCTTCAGCATAAGAAATGCTGAGCCAGTTTGGCTCTTTTGATTTTCTGACTCAAACTCTTTGCACATTTCATTTTAATATTTTACCCTGACTTCCCATGCTGCCCTTGGAAATATTCTGTTCAGCTCCTTAATATCTTGTTTTGGCTCCCCAATGCTCTAAGTATAAAATTCAGTCTCCTCTGACATCCATTTTGGTCTTTTCTTCCTCCTCTGTTTTTGTAATGACCTTTTGTCATTTTTTAATTCTTTTTTTTTTACATTTTGCATTCTTCCTGGAGGATATATACATCCTCCCACAAGTCATCTCGTCTTTGCTTATTAATGTTCAAGGCCTCAACTCTGTTCCAGAGATGGTTTTTAAATTCAGATGGGGCAGACACAAGATTGTATTTTTGGTTCCTGTGGATTTGATTTCATTTTCTTTCTTTTTCTTTTTTAATTTCCTAGTAGATTATTTACAAAATTCAGGTACATTGTGTTCAATAACAAATTCTTTCCATTTCCCTCATCTCCCACCCCCAACAAATTGTACAATGCCATGATTAATTCCCTCCCACCCTGCCTCATCTTCATCCCTCTACTTCCAACCTCTCCCATCCCTCTTGGATCCTTACATTCATTCTACAATTATGGTTTTATACAATATTTATCCTTGCGGAGCTGAGTTACTTCCCTCAGCATAAGGCTCTCCAGTCCCTCCCAAGTTAGGTAATATTTACAAAATCATTGCTCCTGCATGCTGCATAGTATTCCATTATGTGAATGCACCATAATTTCTCAATCCATTCATTTGTGGTTAAACATTTAGGCTGTTTCCATGTTCTTGAGATGGTTAATAATGCTGCTATGAACATTGCGGTACAAGTCTATGTTTGAGCCTCAGTTCTCATTTTCTCAGGGTATATTTCAAGTAGTGGGATAACTGGGTCATATGGAATTTCTGTGTTTAGCTTTTTGGGGAAGTGTCAAACTGCCTTCCTGGATGGTTGTACCATTTTACAATGCCACCAACAGAATATAAAAGTTCCTTTCTCACCACATCCTCTCCAAAATTGATTACTTGCTTCACTGTTAAACTTTTCCACTGTTGCTGGAGTGAGACGGTGCCTCATTGTTGTTTTGATTTACATCTCTCTTATTGTCAGTGATTTTGAGCATTTCTTCATGTGTCTGCTGGCCATTCGAATATTGTCCTCTGTGAAATTCTTTCCATGTCTTTTGCCTGTTTTGTAATTGAGTTATCAGTCTTTTTCTTGTGGAGGCCTAGGAGTATTCTGTAAACTTTTGTTACAAGACTCTTGCCTGAGATGGTATTACCAAATGTTTGTCCCCAGTCTGTAGGTTTTCTTTTCACCCTGTTGGGAAAAGGTTTTAATGCACACATGGATTTAATCTTTAGAAGGTCCCATGCATCAATTTTATCCTCTTCAGACTGTGAATTTCTGGTTGTATTTAGCAGTCTTCTTATACCTTGGACAAACACTTCCAAACTTAATCCCAGTTTTTCTCTTATGGATGTTAGAGTTTTGGGCTTTACTCCCAGGTCTCTGATCCACCTTGAGTTGATTTGTGTGTGTGGTGTGAGATGTGAATCCTGTGTGATTTAATTTTCCTTAGCTTCAGCTTGAACTTACATATGAGTCATTGGTAATCTTGCTTGATAATTTTCAATCTGTTGAGTCACCTGTTTTTTTTTTTTTTAAATTAGGAATAAATATGAATCTCTTCCAGTCAGTTGGCCAATAAGTTGTCCTCCAGAGTTCCTGACACAAATTGGTGGGCACATCCAGGGTAACACATATTTGTTGAAATACATCAATTGATATTCCATCAATTCCTGGGACTTAACTTCTTGCCAAATCCTTCAGAGAAGCCTGAACTTCCTCCTTTATCACCATTGCCTG
>NW_006399985.1:2088895-2110482 GCF_000299155.1 Elephantulus edwardii | reverse complement strand
CGATACGCTTTTTGATTTCCTGACTGCTGGTGCCAAGAGTGTTGACTGTGGAGCCGAGCAAACTGAAGCTGTGAACACTCTCAACCTCTTCTTCATCCATCCTGATGCTGCCAATTGGTCCAGTGGCGAGAATCTTTGTCTTCTTGACATTGAGCCTTAGTCCATACTGAAGGCTGCAGTCCTTGACCCTTCGCAGCAAGTGCATTACATTAGGTAGTAATTTACAAAATCATCGCTCCTGTGTGATGCATAGTATTCCATTGTATGAATGTACCACAACTTCTCAACCCATTCATTTGTGATTGGACATCTGGGCTGTTACTTTGTTCTTGTGATGGTGAATAATGCTGCTCTGAACATTGATGTGTAAGTTTTCACTTGAGCCTCAGTAAGCAGGAGTGGCATTCAATTCCAAAAAAGCTTGCCTCCAGAAACTATAAACTTGGAGAAAAGATGAAAGTTTTGTTTTTAAGACTTTCACTCATAGGGTCACTAGGGGTTGTTTATGATTCGTCAGCACTTAACAACAATAGCAACATTCCAAGCAATGGAATAGCTGGGTCATATGGAATTTCTATATTCAGGTTTTTGAGGAATTGCCAAACGGCTTTCTAGAGTGGTCGTACCATTTCACGATCCCACCAACAATGTAAATGAGTTTCTATCTCACCACATCCATGTAACGACCTTTTAGATTCTTCATGAAGGACATTCTTCATATCTTTCCACATCTCACCTGGTCTTCACTCATTAGTGTTCAAAGCTTCAAACGTGTTCCTGAGTTGGTTTTTAAATTCAGGTCGGATAGACTCAAGATCAAATTTTTATTCCTGTGGATATGTTTTAACCTTCTTTAGCATTAATTTGAACTTACATATGAGTAGTTGATGGCATGTTTCACAATCAGTACTTGGCCTACTATTCACTGCCGATATTGAACTTCTCCAACGTTTCTGTAGAAGGATAGGAAATTTTCTCCGCTGCGATTAACTGCCTCTGAAAACCCACTGACGGGTCAGCTATGGGTTGGTCCCAATTTGATGATACTCAACAACAACAAAATATAGTAAGTGCAGCCTGTCTCTGAATACCGCCCTAGAAGTTGTGTATATATTGTGTAAGAGAACATTTACAAAGTCCTGTGAGGAAGATATTACTACAATGGTTAACTTATATGTAAATTGAAGTTAAGAGTATGCAAATAAATAACGCAACTTAATTCATCTAGTAAACTCTATATTTTGCTGTTAGGTGCTGTCAAGTATGACTCACAGCAACGCTATGAACACCAGATCTGAATCCTATTAAAACTTTTATTTATATTTTTAACCCATGTTCCATATTGTCATATTATATGTAAATTTAAAATTTAGTGTAGCAGGGTAAAACTTACAAAAAAATCCTTTCTTCCCACAATATTTGGATTTTAACCAAGTTGCAATTGTAATATCATTTAATACCACTTGGGCTCTTCAATTGGCATACCAATTGACATATTTCAGCTAACAGTTGCTGCCATGGATGTGCTCACCAAGTTGTTCCAAGAAATCTGGAGAACAACCACTTGGCCAACTGACTGGAAGAGATCTATATTTGTTACCATTCCAAAGAAAGGTGACCCAACTGAGTGGAAAACTACAGAACAATATTATTGATTTCACATGCAAGCAAGATTCTACTGAAGATTATCCAAAAACGACTGGAACAGCACATCAGCAGAGAACTGCCGGAAGTCCAGGCTGGGTTTAGAAGGGGTCGTGGTACTAGAGATATTGTAGCTGATGTTAGATGGATCTTGGCTGAAAGCAGAGAATACCAGAAGAATGTCTATCTGCATTTCATTGATTATGCAAAGGCATTTGACTGTGTGGATCATAACAAACTGTGGCTGACTCTGAGAAGAATGGGAATCCCAGAACATTTAATTGTGCTAATGCGAAACCTATACTTGGACCAAGAGGCAGTCGTTAGAACAGAGCAAGGTAACACCACATGGTTCAAAATTGGGAAGGGTGTACGCCAGGGATGTGTCCTATCTCCATATCTTTTCAACCTGTATGCAGAGCAGATTATCCGAGAAGCCAGGCTCTATGAGGTGAAGTGTAGTGTCAGGATTGGTGAAAGATCTCTTAACAATCTGCATTATGCAGATGACACAACCCTGCTTGCCAAAACTGAGGAGGACCTCATGCATTTGCTGCAGAGGGTCAAGGACTGCAGCCTTCAGTATGGACTGGGGCTCAATGTCAAGAAGACAACGATTCTCACCACTGGACCAATCGGTAGCATCAGGATGGATGTCAGAGAGATTGAGATTGTTCATAGCTTCAGTTTACTTGACTTCATGGTCAACACTCTTGGCACCAGCAGCCAGGAAATCAAAAAAGGTATTGCGATGGGAAAGTCTGCTGTTCGGGGCCTCTCTAAAGTACTCAAGAGCAGCGGTGTCTCTCTGGAGACTAAGGTGCGCCTGATACAGGCCATGGTCTTTACAATCACTTGTTATGCATCAGAGAGTTGGACAATGACTAGGGAAGATAGAAGGAGAATTGATGCCTTTGAGCTGTGGTGCTGGAGCAAAGTATTGAATGTACCCTGGACTGCCAAGAAAATAAACAAATTCATCCTGGAGAGGGTTAAATCAGGCTACTCCTTGGAGGCAAGGATTCTGGGGCTTCGTCTGACATACTTTGGACATGTTGTAAGGAGAGACAGGTCCTTGGAGAGGAATGTGATGCTTGGTAAGGTGGAGGGATGGCACAGGAGGGGAAGACCCTCTATGAGGTGGATTGAGTCAGCGACTGGGGTAATCGGGATGGGTGTGTCAGAGGCCATGCTATTGGCATGGGGTTTAGGGCTGTTGTACATAGGGTCGCTATGAGTTGCAAAGGATTCGACGGCACTTAACAACAACAACAGCAACACTCTATTTGTGATAAACATTGGATCTTTTTTTGGAAATTTTTAAAAATTAGTTTCTTTTTTTCCTATTTTTTTAGTAGCACAAGAATTGCTTTCCAGTTGTGCTTCCAAACATGTTGATTGCTGTTTCTTCTCCAATTTCAACCTGCATTCCTCCTGTAGTTATCCTCTGGGATCCTCGTGCCACACACAATGTTATTCTTGTCTTTCGCCTCCCATTTTCAACCACATGACAGCACATTTCAGAAGACCATACCTTTAAGTAGCTTCAGTTCTTTGAATTGATCTGACTTGCGTGAATACGGTTCTCCTTGGATTCCAAATGGGTCTTGATTCTCATATGTTTAGTAATAATTTATAAGAAGTACTTGGGAAAAAGTAATTGGGAAAGCTCAAGAGAGATTAGTTGGTTCCTAATGAATTGGAACATAATTGGGATTTTTTTTTTTTTAGTAGAAAGAGGCTAATGTCTTTGGCACTTCTTTTATTTCCATTAAGTTCCTGACCATTCCTGTGCACGACCTTGACCTGCATACTCAACTGAATCCTGTTGTTTTTGCTGTTGTACACTGTCACCTTGGAATCGACCTCTGGCTCACCCCCCAGTGCATCTTCAGAGGCGGTAAATCTCATGGGAGGAGGTGGTCCATCCTTCTCCTCCAGAGCAGCTGGTGGATTCAATGTGCCAGATCTCCCTCAACCACATCCTGCAAGTGTTAGAGTGGCTACTTCCCTGGAGTGCTGATTTTCATGAACCTTTCTGAGTCTCTACGTGTCTTCCTTTTTTTATTTTTTAGTGGCATTATGCTCACTTTTTCCTTAATGTATATTGTCTTTTTCTTCATGCATCTTACTACGTGTGCATTATCGATTTAGTAGTTTTCACTCCCCTCTATCTTCCCATCCCTGATAGTCATTCAAGAATAATTCTACCTGTGTGCAAACTTTTCTTTAGCTCTTTATAATAGTGATTGTGCGTAAGTTGTGTACTTTTGTGACTGGCTTATTTCATTCAACATCATGGCCTCTGGATTTACATTTACACACAAGCCAGGCTATTTTTTTATGCAGAAATAAATGGAAAACAGCTTCACTTTTTCGGGTGGCCCACTTACAGGGAGACAAAGTAGTGTGTGTGTGTGTGTGTGTGTGTGTGTGTGTGTGTACGCGCGCGCATGTGTGTGTATGTGTGTTCATTGATGCCGTGTATTTAGAGTTTGTAAGATAATCACCATCAAAGCTGGGGAGACAAAGGCATCACCGTCTGCAATCAGCATCCTACCCCAGCAGAGATCAAGTTCGACTCTAAGCGGTTTGACACCTGTGGAAATCTTTGTATTTGATGGCAGTGATCTGTTGCAAGCATCAAAGTATTGCAGGAATGAAAGGAGAAGAGAAAAAAGCGACACTGGTTTACCTGACACCTAGGTATGTATAAATAAGTTAAACTCCCAGATTCTCCCAGCAAAGCCCAATGCTTTGTTCTCAAAAGTATTCATGGCGGAATTCCTTCTTTCTCCAATGCCAGATAGGATGAAGGGATTGTGGGGGAAACAAGAGATTAAAGGCCTTTATTTCTGTGTTGCTAAATTAGAGCAGCGTGAGCACATAGTTTGGTTGTCATCTAATTGTGACGCTCATTCAGTGGAGGGGTAACCAAATTCACCTTGACACCTGATTTGTCATGGGAGATAGAAATCTAACATTGTTTGGATCTGTTTTAAGAACCTGGCTAAAGAGGATTTCTGTCATATCTTTTTTGATCCTTCTTTGTTTACAAAATTATACTCCACTCTAGTTCGGTGAGTAATGATGATGGTATATAAAAGCTCTTCCCTAACAAACCTGATTATCTAGTTTTCCCAAAAGGAATTTCTTTGATGTTGCATCATGTTGAGGGTGGGTAGCAAAGGTTAAGTGCACGGAGAAAACTCTTAATAACATTTTGGCAACTGGAAAAGACAATTTCATGTAAAATGTTGTTCAAACTGTTAAGTCTGAAAAAACAATAGGATAATTTTGTAAGACACACACACACACACACACACACACACACACCCCTACATACATATATGTAACTTACATATATGAAGTCAAATTTCCTATTTAACCAGTATTGGCAAAGCAGTACGGAGCTTCTCTGCCTTCATTTATCAAGCGTTTGAATTCAATAGATACACATCTCTTGCCTGAGGTAAAAGTGTTTGATCCCAGGTTTATGACACAATATAAACCATATCACGTGGACCAACAGACTTAGCAAAGGCCATTCCAACCCCGTGATTGGCGGACTAAGGCTTCTCAATGCCATGCCAGTTCCACAAGCGTGTCGGAACGCAATCATGACTTATTCTAATTTAGAGTTAGCTGGGTTAGTGAACCTAGGCAGAAAGAATGTTTGATAACAGCTCTTGCCAATTTATGTAAGACGGTCAACACACTCTGCATTTTAAGGATTTAATCTAGTGTGTGTCATGATACCTTCCCCAGAATCTGTGAGGTCACTTTACCATGGATGAAGAAGCCTAGGCTCTGAGACTTCCAAGGTACTGTGGTCTAAATGCGTTCCCTCGTATTCTAGGCTCTTTATTTTCTCTAAGAGACTTGTAGCCGAGGATATCTTATCCTCAATATCTACTCATATATAGAAACTGTTCATTTATTTCCCCCAAGTGGGCACCAGCTTTCACTTCCATTGCCATGCCACATCTTCTTCATTCCTTTCCTGTTCTTGATCATTGCAGATTCCACAGTGAATACGCTCTGGAGACCCTGGCACCTGGATTTCATCTCAGCCTGTGTCAAGCTGCTCACTGAACATCCGTTCCTGCATGTAGGGGTCGTGGCTGCGAGCCTGACTTCAGAGAGCTGTCGTCAAGACAAAGGCGCTAACACGGCGAACGTGAGTGAGGCCGAGTAGACAAAGTTTGAAGAAGGAAAAAAAAAAGTTCTCCTTTTGCAAAAACTTTGTCCCATAAATTGATGAGATGAAGTTCTGTCAACTCCCACCTTCTTTAAGGAGATTCTCTAAAAACTCTTCCTAGCACGAATGTAGGGAGCTCTGGTGACGCAGAGGTAAGGAATTGAACTGTCAAAGCAAAGAAGGCTCCACCAGCCACTCCATGGGAAGACAGGAAATCCCTTTCCTGAGAGTAACCTCCTCTGAAATCCTGTTAGAGGGCCAGTTCTAAGTGGTTCTGACTCAGTGGTAAACAACAAGTAATAATGTGCAGAACTTGCATATATCTGAACTTTACTTGTGAGAAAGTAATCGCTTCTTATGTAAATATCCTACATTACTAGGTTGCTGACTATTCAGAGAGAATCTGTTGTATTATGCATAATCCTTCACCTAGCTAATAGTGTTTTATAAATCGAACATGAACAAATGGGTAGACAAATGAATGGATTTTACTGCACTCATTTAAAAAAACAAACAATACTATACACAAACAACCCCCCCCCCCAAACTCTTAAATTCGTTATTAAGTAGTAATCACCTCATAGCTGACTGTCCTGTGAGTTTTCAGAAGCTATAAATTACACAGAAAACAATTGTCCATATTTTCCCTTGGAGCAGCTGGTAGATTCGAACTGCTTGTCTTTGAGTTGGCAGTGCAAGTCCACACCTGTTAGGCCACTTGTTGTTGTTGTTGTTGTTGTTGTTAAGAACTGGTGAGTTGAGTATGACTCATAGTGACCCTGTGAACTATAGGCCTGAGCCCTGTCTTGTCCTGTGCCCTCCTCAGAATCTCTGTCACACTGGAGCTCATTGCTTCAATCACTGCTTTAATACACTGGTTAAGGGTCTTCCTCTGTTTCACTGTCCCTCCAGCTTTCTGAGCATGATGTCCCGCTCCAAGGAATAACCTCTCTCTCAGCAATATGCCCAAAGTATGGGAGACAAAGCTTCATCATCTTTCCTCCAAGGAGCCCTCTGGCTGCACTTTCTCCAAGACGTGTTCTTTTTCTACGCCATGTCACCTTGAGCACTCCTCACCAACACCACAGTCCAAAGTTCTTCTGTCATCTTTTTTCATTGTCCAGCTCTCAGATGAATAGCATGTCACTGGAAAGACGATGGATTGAGTCTGGCGTACTTTAGCCATCTAAGTTACGTCATTGCTCATCAATAATGTGGAGAGGGCTCTGACTGTCGACTTTCCCAGTGCAATACTTTGCCAGTCCTGATTTCCTGACTGCTGGCACCACGTGTATTGCTTGTGGATCCAAGTAGGCTGAAGTCATTGACAGTTTCAATCTTTTCTCCATCTACCACAATGTTGTCTATTGGTCAAGGAATGAAGGCATTGTTTTCTTGATGTTGCGATGCAATCCATATTGAAGGCTGTAGTATTTAACCTTCTGCAGCAAATGCTTCAAGTCTTTCTTACTTTCATCAAGCAAGACTGTGTGTCATTTAATAATGAAGGTTATTGATGAGTCTTTCTCCACTTCTGATGCTACGTTCTTCTTCACAGAGTCCAGCTTCTCAAATAATTTACTCTGCATACAGATTAAATAGGTATGGAGAAAGGATGCCACGTTCCCTTGCACGATACCCTCTTAGTCTAGATGTAGTTTTCACATGAGCACTATTAAGTGCTCTGGAATCCATGATTCTTCTCAGTGTTAGCCTAATCTGTTAGGATCCACACAGTCAAAGGACTGCATAGTCCCACTAGAACACTCTATTGCCTGGCATTATTCCTACGAGAAATAAGACCAAGATGAGCCATGTTTAGGATTTGCTTGAGCAAGCTAAAGATACCTCGAGTAGATAATGACAGGAGATGTGAAGATCTGGGAAGGTTTGAGGTATTTTGCATTCATGTCGAGCATAAATCTGTTTGATTCTCTGTGCCCAAGAAGTTCCTGACTTCATTTTTACATGACGGCCAATAAAAATAATTCCAAATAATAAACCAAGTCAGGTTTCTAGAATCAAAAGTACCTGGTTTCACAGATTTTATAAATGAAGGAATCTTACAAACATTTAGCCTTCCAAATTTACAGCACAAGTTTACATTCATTTCTACTTTATTTCTGCTTCATTTTACCTAAAACACATTAAGAGTTTTTTAAAAACAATGGGCAGTATCAGCTTTGTTTCTGGTAGCAAACTCAAGATATATCTGTTTTTGTTTCCACCTCCCTAATTGTCCATTTAAGCCAAGACCTCTGTCTTCTGTTTAGTAGGATATTTGTGAGGCCCTCTTTCTCGCCAGTGTTTGACCTATTTGACAAATCCCCTTGTAAGCCCCACCCCGCCTGTGCCTGTCCTTTTCAACGTCTCATGCAAAACCAATCCACACGGAAAGAAAACAACCCAACAGGAAAAAGGAGCAGCATCGATAACAAAACAACATCTAATGCCTTGTCTTCCAAAGGCCAGTAGAAAGGATTTTTGGATTAGCTACTGTCTGAGACCATCTTCTCTCTGTACCTCCCTCAATATTAGCTTGTATAATTGAGAATTCACTACATGTAACCTGACTTCTGTGTAAAAAGAGCCAGAGAAATCTCTGGCCCTTCAAGCAATTTTGATGAATGAAATTAATTAAGAAAAAGAACTCAAGGTCCTGAGATGGGCGTCACTACAAAGCAGTCTTAAATGACAGTGTCCTGACTTGATGTTGGAGTGGATTCTTTGATCTCCTTTTCTTAACAATATGATATGATATTTTTTAAGTCAATTGTTCCATTTTGAAGTCTGCTGACATCACAAACCATCAGAACTCTGTGTGGAAATGGGACACCCGCTTCTCTGGTTCCTCTTACTGATTTCACGCAGTGACCTTGCTGTTATTAAATATAGGCCACCTTGCTCTTTCAGACCTCAGCTAACCTCTTTTTTTTAAGTGGTGTCTTACTCCCCAACATTTCTACTAAAATTTGATGCTTAAAGATCACTTAATGGAGGCAATCAATTTATCCTTATCCTTGGGTGGTCCCTGAGGACCGCTGTCACAGTTTCAATACAATTACAAAATGCTTCCAGCCTCTGTGAGCTTGGTTATACAAAAAGGTTATGGCAACAAAGACTGTTTTCTTTGGAAAACTGTTACAAAGTGCTCACCTTCCTGAAGTGTACAGCCTTTAAAAAAGCCTAAAAGCCCAGATGCTTAACACCCCCAGAGGCTGCCCCAAGTTTTAGAAGCAAAGGAAGGAAGGAAGAGAGCTTTCTTCCAGGGCCGCTTATTTCTTGCCCTATAGTCTGGATTCAAGCACAATTCCTCTTCGGACGAGAGTGTGTTCTAGAGAGGTTGACCTAGGAAAGGCTTCTGGGTCTCGTGCCTGTGGTGGTTCAGGCAGAGTCAGCCTGAGAAAAGTGGACAAGAGAAAAAAGCAGGAGCTCATCTGAGCTCCACACAAGCTCATAAGGTCCAAACTGTCTTCTTATTAAGTACATAACACTCGGTACATAATCCAAAACAAAAAGGAATCATCGTAAGAACGAGAGGGATGCAGCCTCCAGTGTTGACTGTAGTCATTATGGAGCATCCACATCAAGTCACAAGCGTATCTTTTCTAGCTTGGCAGGCAGACGTGTGTTTATAGGCACCATTGACTTGACTCTAATCCACGGGGAGCTCTGGTGGCTTAGTGGAAAGGAATTGTGCTGCCAAGCCAAAGGCATGGGGTTCAAATTCACCAGCTGCTCAGTGGGAGAAAGACAAGCCATCTCCTCCCGTGCAATTCACTGCCTCTGAAAACCTACTGGAGGATCAGCTGTGCATTGGTTCCAACGTGACTGCACATCAGTCACAGCTATGACTAACAGAGCCAAGGCCGGCCAGGCCCTGTGCCATCCTCCTGACCGCTGCTGTGTGTGACCCCTTGTGACAGACGCTGTGTCCCTCCACCTGTTCAGGGTCTTCCTCTTTTTTCGATGACCCTTTACTTTACGAAGCACGATGTCCTCCTGCAGTCGCTGACCCCACAGTCTGTGAGACCACATCTGGCCATCTTTGTGTCTATGGAGTATATTGGCTGCAGTCTTCCAAGGCTGGTTCACCTGTTGCTTTGGTACTCACAGATCCTCCCTATTCGTGTGAGAGCCGGTGCGCACTGTGGGCCTCTCCAGGTGGTGCAGAGGGTGAGAGCGTTCCGTTAGCAATGGAAAGGCAGCTCTCGCACACGTGAGGCCTCTTCTCCCAGCAGCAATGGATTTGCTGGGAGCTCCTGGGAGAGGGCAGGCCAGGAGAACCCATCCGTCTCCAGCCACGGAAGTAATTACTGTGTCTGCAGCAGCCTCCCCTCAGGCAAAACAGCCTGGGATTCAGGGGAGACGCAAGTGCAAATCCACAGGGAGACCCACTTCCGCGCAGTCTGTGCCCCGCAGCGAGGAGACAAACAAGTTAACCAACAGACCCCTCCTTGAGACCTAGGCTTTTATAAAGGGCATTTGCAGCAACAAGTGGTTTGGAAAGGACTGCTTGCAACAGCCTTATGGTTAGAAAGTGAGTATTTCTAGTGTGGTAATTTTGTTATACATGAACTTTATTGGAATGTTTAAATAGACTCACAGTAGTTTAATAAGTGGGTTTTATAGCGCAACCATCTGACTACAATTGCATCTTGTTAAACTTTCCCAACTTAACCATTTCCTTGGTTGTAAGCAGGCACATTGATGTCTTTCTTGTATTTATGTTTTCTTACATTTTAATATGTACTGATGGATTATATCTTGATGCCTGGAGTACTTTTTTCCTTTTAGGAAATATGTATAGGACAAGGGTTCCAGGAGCAAATTGTACAACTCTGTCTGGAGCTGGGCAAATTGCACAACGTGGTTCCTTTGTGTTTTTTTTTTTTTAAAAATGCTTAAAACAAGTTGAAAAAAACAGAAAAGAAATTGATTCTAATGTCTATCACTTCAATTTGCTACTGAATAAACTTTTCCTCGTGCTGAAAAACGCAGCACAGGCATTGGTAAGAGACTATTATCATCTTCATAATGCCGATGAGAATTATTAACATTTCAGAGAGGTCAAGATCTCAAGCATAGGAAATTGCAAAACAGATTGCTAAATATCTGTTTCCTAGACTCGAGTGCAAAAAATAAAAGGGAGTTCTCGTTGTGCAATCCGTGAGAGCTCAGCTGCTGCCCCAAACGTTGGCAGGTTGAACCCTTCGTTAGCTCCTACAGCTCTGACCTGGTAAAGAGTAAATTGGCAGCCCCTGCAGGAACTGGAGAAAGAAAGAATACTATTCATGGAGATGAGAGGGTGCGGCCTCTTTTATTTGGAAATAAATTGAGTTTTGAACTATCTATGTGATGTTGTTGACATCAAGTTGAGTACGACTCATAATGAGCCTATGAACAGCACACTTGAACCCTGCCCTAATCCTGTGTCATCCCCATTGTCTTGGGCTCATTTGAGCCCCTTGCTGTAGTCACTGTGTTAATCTATCTCATTGAAGACCTTCCCCTATTTTCCTGACCTTTCCAAGGAACAACCTCTCCCAACAATGTGTCCAAAGTATGAGAGATGGAGCTTTTTGCTGTCTGTTCCCCCGAGGATATATTCACATATTTCGTGTTTGGGGGGCTTGCAGTTCCTCCATTCCAGACTACTAGCATGAACCACACGTATCTTTTCTTATTCCAAAACCGAAGTAGAATGATCAGCCCCCGCTGAGACAGGCCTGTGTTGTGGTAGAGATAGTACCCAGGAAGAGGGATCAGGCAAAAATACCAACCCCGTTGCCCTCCAATCCATTCCTAACCATCGCAACTCTACAGGCCAAGTTTGGGGACTCTGGCTCTGGTTTCTAAGGCTGTCATCTTTGCAGAACTAGATGAGCATGGGAAAGCGTGGGCGGTTGGAAGGGTATAGGAAGCAAAGTGTCAGAAGGTGAAGTGCAGGAGTGAGAGGATGGGCACCGAGAGCGACTGCACTGTGCTGCACCAGCAACGACACGCACGTACGTCTACTCTCTTACAGATGTGGAGAATAAAAAGGAAAGTGACAAACACAACTCATCGTTGAAATGATACGTCGTGACTGAACCCCATGTATTAGGTACCGTGCTAGAAGTGCAAATCTGGGATCCAAATGGTGTCGTTTTTCTTCAGAGAGCCTGCATTGTAAAGTGGGAGGTGTACACGCTGTGTTGGGTGCCACGGGATCGTTCTGAATCAGTGGACGAGAGGCAAGAACACTGCCCGGTCCTACGTCATTGTCAGTCGTTGCTGATGGTGAGCCCATTGCTACAGCCACTTTGTTGATCCATCTGGTCCAGGGTCTTCGCCTTTCATGCTGACCCTCTACCGAGTGTGACAGCCTTCTCCAGAGACGACTGATCTCTCACCATCTGTTCTTCCTGTGCTCGTCTTCCTCCAACACAGGGCTACTCAGCCTTCTGGAAGTCAAAGGTGTTTTCAATACTCTTTAAAAAGAGATTCTTGAAAAGCATCAATTCTTTAGTCTTCTTAATTAATTTTTGGAGGGAGCTCTGTTGGCCTAGTGACAAGAAGCTGTGTTCCAATCCCGAAGGCATGTGGTTCGAGGCCACCAGCTGCTCCATAGGAGAGCATGAGCAGCTTCCTCCTGTGTGACTGACTGCCTCTGAAAACCTGCTGGAGGGTCAGTTCCAACTCTATGATACAGCAAACAACAATTCATTGTTGGCTTCTTAAACGGATTTAATGCAGAGTTGGGTCTCATGCCTGTGGTAGTAAGTTCGAGCACAGACAGCTCAAGCCAGCTTTATGAAGAGATAGCAAACCCCATGGCCTGGGGCAGGCAATGCATATGAGTGCTGACAGGGCCATGTGTGCTTTCGTATACTAGTAAGAAGTCTTTTGCAGGCGATTTGCCCTTTGCAGCTCATCATTTGACTTCTTCACTGCTGTTTTCGTGGTTGCTGAAAGCAGATTTTAGTAAAGGGAAATCTGGGACAACTTCAATACTTCTCTGTCTGTCATGATGTCACTTACTGATCCAGTGGGAAAGACATTTGCTTTCTTTATATTGAGGTAGAACCAATACTATAAGCCATAGTTTTTTCTTTGCATCAGTATTTCCAATCCCTGTTCACTTTCAGCAGACAAGGTTGTATCATGATTGTTCCTCCAAACCTGGCACCGTGTTCTTCTTCCTAGATCCACCCGGCGCGATTATTTTCTCTGCATGCAAACTGAATGAGTATGATTGGTATGAGTCTGACCTTGATGCACACCATTCCTGACTCTTTGGAACAATTAATTGCCCCTTCATCTGTTCCACGTCTTAGAATGGTCATTCCTTGCAATGGTGTCCATGAGTTATCATGATCCACACAGTCGAATGCATTTCATGGTCAGTAAAACAGGAATAACTGTCTTCCTGATACTTACTCATAGCCATGAGCTGTCTGATATCAGTAACAATGTCCCTCATTCCACATTCTCTTCAGAATCCAGCTTGGTTCCCTGTGGACCTGCGAATCTTGATCATGTTGACCTTTTCTTTTGTGCGGTGTGGTGATAAATGCACGGCCGCTGAGTCAATTCTAACGCCATCAGGTTTCTGACTGTCAATCCTTACATGAGGAGACTGCCCATCTTCTGTGGAGAAGCAGGTCGATTCAAACCTCTGCCTTTTTTTGGTTAGTAACACACTTAATGCACTGCACCACCAGGTGCCGTTGTGTTGGTGTGTGCTATCTAGTTGACTGCAACTTATAGAAACCCTATACACAACGGATGTGAACCTTGCTCTAGTCTGTGCCAGCTCTGACACGCTTGAATCCATTGCTGCATTCACTGTGTCAATCCATCCAGTCGTAGGCCTGTCTCTCGTTCACTGACCCTCCACCTTTTCAAGCATTGCGTCCTTTTCCAAGGAATGGCTGCTCCTAACAACATGCCTAGAGTATGTAAGACAAACTTTTGTTTGAGTACTCTGGCTACACTTTCCTAAAGACGTATCCTTTGTTCATTCGGCAGTTCCTGGTTTATTCAGTGCTGTTCTCCAACATCCACATAATGTATTGAAGTTCGCTACTACTATTGTTGCAGAGCAGATTACCCAAGAGGCTGGGCTCAATGAGGAGAAGCGTGGCATTAGGATTGGTGGATGATTTATCAACACTCTGCGTTAGGCAGATGACACAACCCTGCTTGCTGAAACTGAGGAGGACCTCATGCAGTTACTGCAGAGGGTCAAGGACTGCAGCCTTCAATATGGAAGACAAAAATTCTCACCACTGGACCAATCAGTAGCATCAGGATGGATGGTGAAGAGATTGAGATTGTTCACAGCTTCAGTTTTCTCAGCTCCACAGTCAACACTCTTAGCACCAGTAGCCAGGAAATAAAAAAAACATATCTCGATGGGAATGTCTGCAGTTAGGGACCTCTCTAAAGTACTCAAGAGCAACGGTGTCACTCTGGAGACTAAGGTGCGCCTGATATAGGCCATGGTTTTTGCAATCGCTTGTTATGCATCAGAGAGTTGGACAATGACTAGGGAGGATAGGAGGAGAATTGATGCCTTTGAGCTGTGGTGCTGGAGAAGAGTATTGAATGTACCATGGACTGCCAAGAAAACAAACAGATTCATCCTAGAGAGGGTTGAACCAGGCTGCTCCTTGGAGGCAAGGATTCTGGGGCTCCATCTAACATACTTTGGACATGTTGTGAGGAGAGACCGGTCCTTGGAGAAGGACATCATGCTGGGGAGGGTGGAGGGACGGCGCAGGAGGGGAAGACCCTCTATGAGATGGATTGATTCGGTGACTGGGGTAATCGGGATGGGTGTGTCAGAAACAATGAGATTGGCACAGGATAGAGCAGGGTTTAGGGCTGTTGTACATAGGGTCGCTATGAGTCGCAAACGACTCGACGGCACATAACAACAACAACTACTACTATTGTGCTGCTATTTCTTTCTTCAAATCTGATAATCACTGTTGCCTGTTTGTTTTGGTTTATTGTTGTTGTTGATTACTGTCAAATTGAGCATAACTCATAGTGACCCAATGAACAAAAGACATGAAGCCTTTCTATAACTATCTTCTCAGAGTTCATAGACTTTCCAGAGGCATGTTGTTTAGGAAGTGGATGCCACTCCTGCTTCCAAACCTGTCTTAAACTGGGAGCTCCACCAAACACTGTCCACCATGGGTAACCATAGTGGCATTTGACACCCCAATGGCACAAGGTTCAGCACCACAGCAAGCCCAGGTTACCTCAATATAGCATACTGACAGAAGAGTGTTGTACCACTTAGAAGAATGTTCCTCCAAAATATAATAACAACCGACTTTTAAATACAAATGCCCTCCACGAGGTCTTATTGACTTTAAACAAGAGATTTAAATAAAAAACAACCAATAGAATATGTTATTGTTGTTATGTACTGCTGAGTCTCCTGTGACCTATAGCAACCCTATGTACAGCAGTTCTGAACCCTTCCCTGTCCTGAGCCAGTCTCACTAATTCTGACACACCAACCCCATTGCCCCAGTTACTGTATCAATCCATTTCATCCTGCGTCTTCCTCTCCTGCTCTGTCACTCCATCCTTCTGAGCATGATGTCCTTCTCCAAGGACCAGTCTCTCCTTGCCATGTGCCCAAAGTACATGGGACAGAGCTTCAAAATTCTAGTCTTCAGTCTTCAAGGATCCCTCCAAGACAGACATATTTGTTTTCTTGGCAGTCCAAGGTATGCTCAAGACTTTTGTCCAGCACCACAACTCAAAGGCATTGATTCTTCTTCTGCTATCCTTAGTCGTTGTCCAACTCTCTGAAGCATAACAAGTAATTGTGAAGACCATGGCCTGGATTAGGTGCACCTTAACCTCTAGACTGGCATTGCTTTTCAGAACTCTTGAGAGGTATCTGACAGCAGATTTTCCCCACGCAATTTGTCGTTTGATTTCCTGACTGCTAGCAGGAGTGGCATCCACTTCCTAAACAGCATACCTCTAGAAATTTTATGAACTTTTATAAATGTCAGTAGTTGTAGAGGGCCTTCAGCCCTTTTGTTCATAGGGTTGCTGTGAGTCTAGCTTGACTCAAAGGCAATCAACAACAACAACAACAGTTATTAAGAGTGTTGATATTGGAGCTGAGCAAGCTGTAATTGCCAAAAACCTCAATCTCTCTGTTAATCATGGTCCTGTCAACTGACCCAGTGGTGAATCTTTGTCTTCTTGATGTTGAACTTCAATCCATGTTGAAGACTACAGTCCTTGACCTTCTGAAGCAAGCTCTTCAGGTCTTTTTCAGTTTCATCAAGTAAGGTTGTATCATCTGCATATCATAGGTTGTTATTGAATCTTCCTCCAATCTTGAGGCCACATTCTTTCTCATAAAATTCTGCTTCCTGAATGATCTGTTCTGCATACAAATTAAACAAGTATGGAGACAGGATGAATCCCCGACGTACTGCTTTCCTGATTTTGACCCATGCAGTGTTTCCTTGTTCTGTTCTGAGGACAGCTTCCTGGTCCAAGTATAGGTTTTACATGAGCACAATCAAGTGTTCTGGTATTCCTGTTTTCCTCAACGTTAGCCACAATTTGTAGTGATCCACACAGTCAAATGTCTTTGTATCATCAATGAAACACAGATAGACATTCTTCTGATAATCTCTGCTTTCTGCCAAGATCCATCTGACGTTGGCAATAATATCTCTAGTGCCACGACCTCTTCTAAACCCAGCTTGTATTTCTGGTAGTTCTCTGTCAATGTACTCTTCCAGGCATTTCTGGATAATCTTCAGCAGGGTTTTGCTAGTGTGTGATATCAGTGATATTGTTTGATAATTTCCACACTCTGTCAGGTCACCTTTTTTTAGAATGGTATAAATATGGATCTCTTCCAGTTAGTTGACCAAGTAGTTGTCTTCCAGATTTCTTGACACAAATTGATAAGCATATCCAGGGCAGCATCTATTTGTTGAAATACATCAATTGGTGTTCCATCAATTCCTGAGGCTTTGTTCTTTGCCAAGTCCTTCAGAGCAGCCTGAACTTCCTCCTTCATCACCATTGCCTCTTGATCATATATTGTTTCTTGAAATTCTTATGTGTCAGCCAGTTCTTTTTGGTACAGTGACTCTGTATACTCCTTCCATCTTCTCTTAATGCTTCCTGAATCATTCAGTATTCTGTCCATATCATCCTTAAGCATTGTAGCTTGTGGTTTGAATTTGTTCTTTAGTTCCTTCAGTTTAGAAAATGCTGAGTGATTTCAGCCCTTTTGATTTTTCAACTCCAGCTCCTTGCCTATTTCATTATAATATTTTGCCTTGTCTTCCCAAACTGCACTTTGAAATCTTCTATTCAGCTTCTTAACTTCTTGATTTCTTCCCTTTGCTTTGGCTTCTTAGTGCTTTAGTGCAAAATTCAGAGTCTCTTCCTTTGTTATAATTATTATCAATTTTAATGAAAATTCACAGTGACTTTGGATTTCCATTCATTCATTGTTGTACTTTTCTCCCTGCCCAACCCCCCCACCCCCAGTACACTCTTCTCTTTGAAAAGTAAAAGAAAAATCATTTCATTGTTTTACAATTCCTCTCCCCAGGTCCAGTCCACTATGCACTCTTCATTCTGGACTCCTGTCATGACAACAATAACTAATCACATACCCCATTTAAACAGTTCTCTTCCTCATCTGTTTCAATGCAGTATACATTATTTATCCCATCTTTCTCAGTCTCCCCCCAACCCTGATGTCAGTCCCATTTTACAACAGTGTCACTATGCAGTATTTGTGCTTTTGTGACTGAGATACTTCACTCAGCATAATATCCTCCAGGATTACCCATTTTTAATAACATTGCATGAGTTCCTTGTTTTTCAATGCAGCATAGTATTCCATTGTGTGAATATACCACAGTTTCTCTATCCATTTGTTTGTTGATGGGCATTTAGGTTGTTTCCAAGTCCTTGCTATTGTGAACAAAGCCGTGATAAACATGGGTGTGCATATATCTGCTTGGATGTCAGTTATGGTCTCTTTGGAGTATATTCCCAGTAGTGGAATTGCTGGGTCAAATGGTATCCGTATTTGCAACTTTTTGAGAAAGTGCCATGCTGCCTTCCACTGCGGTTGCCCCATTTTATGCTCCCATGAACAGTGAATAAGAGTGTCCAGTTTCTCCACAACCTGGCCAGCATTTTATATTTGTTGTTCTGTTAAATTTTGCTATTCTGACTAGGGTGATATGATATCTCATAGTTGTTTTTATTTGCATCTCTCAGTCTCTTCTAATACCCATTTTTATCTTTTCTTCTTTTTCCTTCTTTTTAATGACTTTTTGCATTCTTCGTGAATGCTATTCTTCGTATCTTCGCACAGTGCATCTGGCCTTCATTCATTAATGTTCAAGACCTCAAACGTATTTCTGAGTTGATTTTTTAATTCTGGGATATAGACTCAAGATCCTGTGGATATGATTTAACCTTCTTTAGCTTTAATTTGAACTTTCATAAGAGTAGTTGATGATCTGTTCCACAATCAGCACTTGGCCTAATTTTCACTGATGATATCGAACTTCTCCAATGATTCCTTCCACAGATGTAACTTATATGATTTCTGTGCATCCCATCAGGTGAAATCTATGTATATAGCCTGTGGTTATGGTTTTTATAAAAGGTATGTGCTATGAATAAATCATTGGACAGAGTTCTATTATTCTATACCCAGCCTCATTTCTATCAGCCCATATTTCTGACTACTGATCCTTCTTCCTAATTCCCAAATTCTGCATTCTAGTCACCCATTATTATTAATGCATCTTGGTTACATGTTTGATTGATTTCTGACTGCAACAGTTGTTAGAAATCATCTCTTTACTCATCTTTGGTTCTGGTTGTAGGCACATAAATTTGAATGATAGTGGTATTGACAGGTTTTCCTTGCATGTATATGAATATTATCCTCTCACTCACAATACTGTATTTCAAGATGAATCTAGAATTGCCCTTTTTAACTATGAAAGTAACCCCATTTTTTTCACCTTTTTATCCCCAGCATAATAGATCATATGATCATCAGATTCAAAATGCCCCATGCCAAGCCATCTCATTTTGCTGATACCTAATATGTCAATATTTATGTTTTACATTTATTTCTTTACAATGTCTAGTGTCCATACATTCATGCTTCTCACATTCCACATGCCAGTTGTTAATTTTTTCTTACAACTGTTCTTCTACATTTGTGTTTCCAAATTTGAAGGTTCAGCCTTAGTTGTCATATCTGTTAGTCTACTCTAAGTTTACTCTGCTGTCCATAGGGTTTTCAAAGGCCAATTATATTTCAGAAATGGATGGCCAATCTTTCTTCCTAGTCTGCCTTAATTTGGATGCTTAGTTTTAGAACAATATCTGACAGACAAGCATTTCCACCCAGCCGAAGAAATAGACTCCCTTACAGAAATGACCAATACATTCACTGTCCCCTCCCAGCCCCCCTTCCAAGCATGTGTGACTTGTCTCTACCCCTTACCTGCTACATCCCCATTCCTTGCACACCGAGCTACCTGGACCAACCCTCCTTTCGCCAACCACCTCTTAATATGATCACAAGTCATTTCTGTGATGTCTTGCATCACACACTGGTATTGGTCTCTCATGCTCTCTCTCGTTTCAGAGGATGAACGTCCAAATCTCATGTACCAACTAAAGGGAAAGATGTTTTGTTTGAAATGGTATTGAGGGAAGTTCCTTGCCACAGCTTCTCCTAAGTTTTGTGACTCTGTTTACATTACTGATGTAATGTGATAACTCCAAAGTCTGGATAGGCATCTTTTTTTTTTTAATGTTGTTGTTGTTGGGTTTTTTAAATAAGGTTGTTTTTTTTAAAAAAAAATGTAGATTCTACACACACACTCTTTCCTTCATTACTTTTATGTTTCATATCATCATTCTCATACATTGTTTTTAATGGCATTCATCACCACTAGACTATGCCCACCATTACCCGTTTTTTTTTTTTCAGTTCCCACCACATCTTTCCCATTTCTGTTACACCACCTTCCTTCCACCCACCAGATTATATGACCCCATGATTTCCCTTCTGCCCATCCTCACCCTTTGCTCGCACTCTTTCCAACTTTGGACCTCATAGGCATTTTACTAGTCATCCTTCCATTTTTACAATAATGGTTTTATGAAGTATTTGTCCTTACGAGACTAAGTTCGTTCACTCAGCATAATGCTAAATTATGTTGTATATTTCAAAATCATGTGGAGAGGCAGGAACTCTCATACGCTGTTGGTGGGATTGTAATATGGTACAACCACTCTGGAAGGCAATTTTGCATTTCCTAAAAAAAAGCTAAACCTAGAAGTTCTGCTATTCCACTAAATTAGAAGCCTAGCTATACTACTGGTAGGAATATACCCTAGGAAATGAGAATTGAGAAAGAAACAGAGATTTGTACACCAGTGTCCATAGCAGCGATATTGACCGTCATAAAAACACAGAAAAAGCCCTAATGTCCAACCACAATTGAATGGGTTGATAAATTATGGTACATTCAATGATGGAATCCTGTGCAGCACACAGGAGCAAATCTGCTAGCCACTGTTCTATACATTTTGCAAGTCTATCATTTAGTGTGTAGATGTTTACAAACGTTATGTCTTCTTGATCTATTGTGCCTTTAATCATTATATAGTACCCTACCTTTGTCAAGAAGACAAAGATTTTCACCACTAGGCCAATTGGCAGCATCATGATAGACAGAGAAAAAGAATTAAATTATGCAATTTCAGCTTCCTTGGCTCCACAATCAACACTTGGCATCAGCAGTCAGGAAAGTCTGCCGTCAGGAACCTCTTCAGAGTGACAAAGAGCAACGATGTCAGTCTAGAGACGAAGATGCACCTGATCCAGGCCATAGTCTTCACAATTACTTATTGTGCATCACGGAGCTGGACAATGACTAAAGATGACAGGGGATGAATTGATGCTGTTCTGGTGGGGTGCTGAAAGGAGTACTGACATGGAATGCCGAGAGAACTAACATCTGTTTGGAGAGCATGAAACCAAGTTGTTCCTCTACAACCAGAAGAGGATAAAACAGATGAATGGGACCTTCTAAGAATCAAATCCCTATGAGCATCCAAAAACTTCTCCAACAGGGTAAAAATGGAGGCCACTGACTGGGAAAAAGTATTTGGTAATGACATGTCAGATAAAGGACTTATATCCAGAATTTATAAAATACTTGAGCACCACAGCAAATTAAGGTCACTAATCCAATAGAAAAATGGGCACAGGATATGAACAGACACTTCACCAAAGAAGACATTCAGATGGCCAACAAGCACATGAAAAAAATGTTCAAAATTCCTAGCTTTAAGAGAGATGCAAATTAAAACAATTATGAGATAGCATCTCACCCCAGTCAGAAGAGCAAAGTTTAACAGAACAGCAAACATCAAATGCTAGCGAGATTGTGGAGAAACTGGCACCCTTATTCACTGTTGGTGGGAGTGTAAAATGGTGCAACCACTGTGGAAGGCGGTGTGGCACTTTCTCAAAAAGTTGCAAACAGAGATACCATTTGACCCAGCAATTCTACTACTTGGAATATACCCCAAAGAAACCCTAACCGCCATCCAAGCAGATATATGCACACCCATGTTTATCGCAGCTTTGTTCACAATAGCAAGGACTTGGAAACAACCTAAGTGCCCATCAACAAACGAA
>NW_006399985.1:2086541-2088200 GCF_000299155.1 Elephantulus edwardii | reverse complement strand
AAAAAAAAAATAAAGAAACCAAGTTGTTCCTTGGAAGCAAGAATCGTGAAGCTCTAGCTGACTTACTTTGGACATGTTACCAGTAAAGACCAGTCACTGGAAAAGGACATCGTCCTTGGCAGGATGGAGGGGCAGAACAGGAGAGGAAGACCCTGAAGGAAATGAATTGACACAGTAACTTGTGCCAGAGACAGCAAGATTAGCTCAGGATAGGACAGTGTTCAGGGCTGTTACGCGTAGGATTACGATGAGAACTGCACAACTTTAAGGCATATAACAACAACGGTGCTCTTCTTTACCTTTTATCGTCATTTTCATCTTGGAGTCTGCCTTTTCAGAGTTAGTATTCTCACGCCTACATTTTTGTCTTTTTGTCCTGTCAAGCTTCAGCATGGAAAATTCTTAGTAAAAGACCAAAGATGGATATATTCCAGGCTGAAACATAAGTAGGAAGCATTTGTTGTAGAAGATCAAGAAACGCAGCCTTCTGTATGGATTGTATCTCAATGTCAAAAAGAAAGATCCTTACTACTGGACTGAGAGGTGCCATCATGATGGATGAAGAAGAGACTGAAACTGCCAACAGCTTCATCTTGTTTGGATCCACAATTAACGCCCTTCGAACCTGCAGTCAGAAAATAAGGAGGCACATTGTACTGGGAAAATCTGCAGTTAGGGACTTCTCCAAATTATTGAGGAGAAATGATGTCAGTTTGAGGACTAATGTGCATCTAATTCATGCCATTGTCTTTCCGATCACTTGCTGTGCATCTGAGAGCTGAGCAATGAATAAGGATGACAGGAAAAGAATTGATGCCTTTGAGCTGTGATGTTGGAGCACTGAACATCTATCTCATGATGGCCAAGAGAATGAATAGATATGACTTGGAGAGGGAGCAGCCAGAGTGCTCTTTGGAGACGAGAATGATGAGGCTTCCCCTCACCTGCTTTGGGCATGTTGCTAGGAGGTGTTAGTCCCTGGAGAGGGACATGATGCTGGGAGGAGTGTAGGGTTGGCGAAGGAGACAAAGGTCCTCAACTAGGTGGATTAACATGGTGACTGCTACAATGGGTTCCTGTTCCTCAGGAAGTGTGAGTATGGTGCAATATAAAACAAGGTTCAGATCTTTTGTTCACAGGGTCATGATGACTTGTACTTAACTCTATGGCATCTACAAACAACAACAACAAGAACAACAATTTTTTTTGTTGATACCATTTACTTGCTGTATATTTTTTTTCTACTCTTTGACTTTTAGTCTGATTTTTCCTGTTTCTAATGTGTGTCTTTCACAGGCAACATACCTATATGCTTTGAGCTTTTTTTGAAATCCCTTCTGCTACTCTCTTTCTATCAACTGTTGCATTTAAGCCATTTACATTAAGTATGATTATTAGCAGGCTTGATTTTGTCATTGCTATTTTCCTGTGTTTCTTTTTCTGTTGTTGCTGGTTACTTTGGTCCATCCACCTTCCTTTATTGTCTCTGTATAAGGGACTTTCCTTAGTAATTCTTGTACAGTTGGTCTTATTTTCACTAATTTCTTAAGTTCCTGCTTTTCTGCAAATGACCTGATTTCTCCTTCATATTTGATGGGCAGCTTTGCTGGGTAAAGGATTCTCGGCTGGCAATTATTTTGTTTAGCCTTCTGTATATGC
>NW_006399985.1:2082543-2084291 GCF_000299155.1 Elephantulus edwardii | reverse complement strand
ATTATTATAGCTAATATCAGATGGATTTTGGTTGAAAGCATAGAGTACCAGAGGAATGTTTATTTGTGTTTCATTGACTTTGCAAAGGCATTTGACTGTGTGGATCACAACAATCTGTGGCTGACTCTGAGAAGAATGGGAATCCCAGAACACCTGATTGTGCTTATTCAAATCCTTTACTTGGACCAGGAGGTAGTCGTCAGAACAGAGCAAGGAAACACTTCATGGTTTAAAATTGGGAAGGGTGTGAGTCAAGGATGTGTCCTATCTCCATATCGTTTCAATCACTATGCAGAATAGATCATCTGGGAGGCTGGGGTCTATGAGGACAAGTGTGGCATCAGGATTGGGGGTAGACTCATCAACAATCTGCGTTATGAAAACGACACAACCCTGCTTGCTGACACTGAGGAGGACCTGATGCACTTGCTGTAAAAGGTCAAGGAGTGCATCCTTCAATATGAATTGAAGCTCAACATCAAGAAAACAAAGATTTTTACGACTGGGCCAATTGGCAGCATCATGATAGATGATGAAGAGATTGAGATTGTTGACAGCTTCAGTTTGCTTGGCTCTACATTCAACACTCTTAGTACCAGCAGCCAGGAAAATAAAAGACAAATTGCATTGAGAAAGTCTCCTGTCAGAGACCTCTCCAAAGGACTGAATAACAATGGTGTCAGTCTGGAGCTAAGGTGTACCTGATACAGGCCGTGATCTTTGCAATTACTTGCTATACATCAGAAACCTGGACAATGACTAGGAATGATAGAAGGATAATTGATGCCTTTGAGCTGTAGTGTTGGAGATGATTGTATATACCATGGACTGCTAAAAGAACAAAGTGTTCATCCTGGAGAAGGTGAGGCCAGGCTGCTCCTTGGAGGCAAGGATTCTGAAGCTTTGTCTGACATACTTTGGACTAGTTGCATTCTTGATGAGATGGATTGGTTCAGTCAGTGGATAACGGGGATAGGTGTGTCAGAGACAATAAGATTGGTAAGGGATAGAGCAGGTTTTAGAGCTGGTTAGGTAGCTATCTTCCAAGCTACTTAGCGTAGATGAATGATTACTTCCAATGTTTCAATTCTTTGTTGTAATATCTCAATTTCAGGTATTCTATCAATTCCTGGGGTTTTGTTTTGTGTTAGAACCTTCTGTGCAGCTTGGACATCTTCCTTCAATACCACTGAGTCTTGATATTCCTCTAATTCTTGAAATAAATGAATATTGACCAATTCTTTTTGGCACAGTGACTCTATGTATTCCTCCCATCTTTCTTTTGATGTTTTCTACGTCATTTAATTTTGCAACTTGCTTTCAATATTGCAGCTTGAGGCTTGAATTCTTCAATTCTTTCAGTATGAGAAATTATGCATTAACTTCTCTTTGAAAGATCATTCAAGATTGAGGATAACAAAAACTCAGATATTCTTATATTTTGCCTATGTTCTCTAAGATTGGTTTGATAAAAGAATGTAATTCTCTTTATATCATTGTAACTATATATGTAATATGATGTATTAAATATCCTAGTAATGTCCTTGCGCTAAAAAATTATCAATAATATGCACGTTTGTGAGTACTTGGTTATATTTGAATGGCTTAAATATGTGAAGTTATAGTAACAGTTTTCAGAATACATAAAGTCTTAAGATTCATTTGATTTTAATTGTGGTATATTTGATGTGCAATCTTCAGAGTTTCTTCTGACATCCATTTTGGTCTTTTCTTCCTCTTCTGTCTTT
>NW_006399985.1:2054486-2079123 GCF_000299155.1 Elephantulus edwardii | reverse complement strand
GATGGCACATAACAACAACAATATTTGATGTGCAGTGCAATAATGAGAATTTACATTAATTGCAATAATAGCACTGTTGTTTATTGACCTGTGAAGCCCTTAATGTATATTAATTCTATTTTATTCTAGTAACAATTATATATTCCATAATTCCATAGCCTCCATTTTTCTATGCGTGAAAACTAAGGCACAAATTATATAAACAGCTAACTGAACATTACATTTCTTAGAAATCGCAGAACTATGTATTTTCACAGAGTTCAGGGTAAGAAAAACCAAGCCTCAACTCTTCCTCCTGTACTTGATTGTTATTATTATTGTTATGTGCTGCCAAGTCGACTATCACTCATAGTGACCACAACATCTCAGAGCTTTGAACCCTGCTTTGTCCTGAGCAAGTCTCACTATATTTGACACACCTTTTGACCTCTCCAGAGTGCTGAAGAGCAATGATGTCAGTCTAGATACAATGGTGTGCCTAGTCCAGTCCATGGTCTTCTCAATTACTTATTGTGCTTCAGAGAGTTGGACAATGACTAAGCATGACAGGAGAATAGATATCTTTGAGTTGTGGTGCTGGAGAATAGTCTTGAACATACCATGGACCATCAAGAAAACAAATAAGTCTGTTTTAGACAGGGTGAAACCAAGTCTCTCCTTAGACACAAGGAGTTTGGAGCTCTGCCTCACTTACTTTGGGCATATGGCCAGAAGAGACTGGTCCTTGGAGAAGGACAGTGGACAGACAGCACAGGAGAGGAAGACCCTGGATGAGAGGGATTGATACAGCAACTGGGGCAATGGGAGTTGGTGTGTTGGAATTAGTGATACTAGCTCAGGACAGGGAAGGGTTCAGAGCTGTTGTACATAAGGTTGCTATGCATCACAGGCAACTCAATGGCACATAACAACAATAACACAGTATGACAGATTTGGAAGCAGGAGTGGCATCCACTTTCTAAACAACATACCTCTGGAAACTCTATGAACTTTGATAAATGTCAGTAGTTGTAGAGGGGCTTCAGGTCTTTTATTCGTAGGGTTGCTATGAGTGGGACTCAACTTGAAGGCAATCAACAACAATCCTCTTTACCCAATTACTGTGTCAATCTATCTCATCAGGGTCTTCCTCTCTTGCACTGTCCTTCAACCCTTCTAAGCATGATATCTTTCTCCAAAGCCTGGTCTCTCATGGTTACATGCCCAAAGTATGTAATACAAGAGTCTCAATATCCTTGCCTTAAGGGAGTACCTTGGTTTCATTTTCTCTAGGACAGATCTATACTAAAATTGAAAGGACACAGGGAAGATTAGCATGGCCCCTGCACAAGGATAACACACAAATTTGTGAAGGGTTTGATATTTTAATGGTTTTTTATTTACTTGAAAGCTAAGTGTAAACTGTTTGGGTATTTTTTATTGTGTTAACAATGAAGTATGTTCATTGTGTTTGGGTAGAACATTGTTCTAAGTGGTACAGCACTTGTCTGTCAGTTTGCCGTACTAAGATAACTTGGGGTTGTTGTGGTACTGAACTCTGTTTTGGTGGAGCTCTAGACAGGAGGAGGGGACATCTACATTCTAAATAATAGGCCTTTGAAAACCCTATGAACAATATGAAAAAGCATAGTTATTGTAGTGTAGTGGGAGAGCCCAGATTGGAAGTCAGTTGAAATGAAGAGAAAAATAACAAATATTATTTACATGATGACTGCTAAAATGGACACTTGTGTGTCAGGAAATGTGAAAATGGAGCAGGATAGAACAGGTTTTAGATTTTTTGTTCATAGGGTTGCTATGAGTTATACTCGACTCAATGGAAACGAACAGCTAACAAGGGCAGACAAGGACATATCTATTAGTTCATTTGCCAGTCTATGATATGTTTACAATTCTTCTACAGAACCACAATCAAAGGCATAGATTGTTCTTCTGTCATCTCTTGTCATTGTCTAGTTCCGATGCATAGCATGGCTGACCTTTGATTCAAGCATGACTCATGTGACCCTATGAGCAAAAGACCTGAAGCCCCTCTACAACTACTGACATTTACCAAAGCTCAGAGTTTCCAGAGGCATGTTGTTTAGGAAGTGGCTGCCACTCCTGCTTCCAAATCTATCATATTGTGTTATTGTAGTTTTGTGCCGTTGGGTTGCCTGTGGTGTATAGTGACCAGCTCTGAACCCTTACCTATCCTGAGCCAGTCTCACTAATTCCAACATACCAGCCCACATTGCTCCAGTTACTGTATCAATCCATCTCATCTCATCTCATCTCCTGCACTGTCCAACAACCCATCCAAGCATGATGTCCTTCCCTAAGGACTGATCTCTCCCGGCCACGTACCCAAAGTAAGTGAGGCGGAGCTTTAAAATCTTAGCCTCCAAGGAGAAACTTGGTTTCACTCTCTCCAAGACAGATCTATTTGTTTCCTTGGCAGTCCATGCTATGTTCAAGATTCTTCTCCAGCACCACAACTCAAATGAATCTATTCTTCCGTCATCCTTAGTCATTGTCAAACTCTCTGAAGCATAACAAGGAATTAAGAAGACCATGGCCTGGATTAGGTGGACCTTTGCTGTTGTTATGTGCCATCGAGTTGTTTGAGACTCATAGAGACCCTATGTACAAGAGCCCTAACTCTGTTCTATCCTGTGCCAACCTCGCTGTCTCAAACACATTAATTCCCACCACTCCACTCACAGAATCAATCCATCTCATTGAGGGTCTTCCTCTCCTGCACCGTCCCTCCACTCTCCCAAACATGATGTCCCTCTCCAAGGACCAGTCCCTCCTTGCAACATGCCCAAAGTATGTCAGATGAAGCTTCAGAATCCTTGACTCCAGGGAACATTCTGGCTTCACCTTCTCCAGGACAAACCTGTTTGTTCCCCTAGCAGTCCATGGTATATTCAACACTCTTCTCCAGCACCACAACTCAATTCTCTTTCTATCATCCCTATTCACTGTCCAACTCTCCTATGCATAGTACGTAATTACAAAGATTATAGCCTGGATCAGGCACTCCTTAGTCTCCAGCCTGACATTATTGCACTTCAGTACTCTTGAGAGGTCCCTCACAGCTGACTTTCCCAATGCAATTCATCTCTTGATTTCCTGGCTGCTGTTACCAAGAATGTTGATTGTGGAGCCAAGTAAACTAAACCTGTTAACTATCTCAATCTCTTCACCATCCATACTGATGCTGCCAATTGGCCCAGTGGTGAGAATCTTTGTTTTCTTGATATTAAGCTTCAATTCATATAGAAGACTGCAGTCCTTGACCTTCTATCGCAAGTGCTTCAGGTCCTCCTCAGTTTCAGCGAGCAGGGTTGTGTCATCTGCATAACGCAGGTTGTTGACGATTCTTCCACCAATCCTGATGCCACATTCTTCCTCGTAAAGCCCAGCGTCTCGGATGATCTGTTCTGCATACAGATTGAAAAGGTATGGAGACCAAATACATACCTGACAGACCCCTTTCTTGATTTTGAACCATCCATTGTCTCCCTGCTCTGTTCTGACAACTGCCTCTTGGTCCAAGTATAGGTCAAATGTTCTGGGATCCCATTCTTCTCAGAATCAGCCGTAGCTTGTTGTTATCCACACAGTCAAAAGCCTTTGCATAGTCAATGAAGCACAGATAGACATTCTTCTGGTATTCTCTGCATTCTGCTGAGATCCATCTTACATTAGCTATAATATCCCTAGTACCGCGACCTCTCCTAAATCCAGCCTGCACATCTGGCAGTTCTCTGTTGACATATCGTTCCAAACGTTTT
The DNA here is from genome assembly GCF_000299155.1 of Elephantulus edwardii. NCBI lineage: Eukaryota > Metazoa > Chordata > Mammalia > Macroscelidea > Macroscelididae > Elephantulus > Elephantulus edwardii. Next base: position 2,075,341 of record NW_006399985.1, on the reverse strand, counting down.
TGGATAATTTTCAGCAGAATCTTGCTTGCATGTGATATCAATGATATTGTTTGATAATTTCCACACTGTTGGGTCACCTATCTTTGGAATGGGAATAAACATCAATCTCTTCCAGTCAATTGGCCACCTGGCTGTCCTCCAGATTTCCTGGCACAACTTAGTGAGCACATACAGGGCAGCATCCGTTTGATGAAGTAAATCAATTGGTATGCTGTCAACTCCTGGAGCCTTGTTTTTGTGCCATCCTCATATTCTCTCGCACACTTGAGTCCTTACTGAAGTCATTGTGTAAATCCATGTGGTTGACCGTCTTCCCCTCTTTTGTGACCCTCCACTTTCCCAAGTCTTTCTCTAAGAAATAGCCTTTCCTGGAAACATTCTCAAAGTATGAGAGATGAAGCCTTTTCATCTTTGCATCCAAGGAGCACTCTGGCTACACTTTCTCTGAACTTTGTCCTTTCAGCAATTCATAGGATATTAAGTTCTCATCTCCAACACTGTGACTCAAAGGCATCAATTTTACTTCTGCCATCCTTGTTCTTTGTCCAGCTCTGACATCCACAGCAAGTGACTCAAAAGACCATGGCCTTAATCAAGTGCACTTGAACTTTCAAACTGATATCATTGCTCCATGATAATTTGGAGAGGTCCTTGACTACAGACATTCCCAGTGCTCTTCTGATCTTCTGACTACTGGTACTAAAGGTATTGATTGTGTATCCAAGTAAGAGGAAGTCATTGACAGCTTTAATCTTTTCTCCATCTATGTTGCCTATGGGTCCAGCAGTGAGAAATTTTGTTTTCTTGACGTTGAGACTTAATCTATATTGAAGGTTGTAGTCTCTGATCTTCTGCAGCCAGTGTTTAAAACCTCTTCCCTTTCAGCAAGCAAGGTTGTGTCATCTGCATAACATAGATTGGTCATGAATCTTCCTCCAATCCTGATGCATTCTTCTTCATAGAGTTCAGCTTCTTGAATAATTTTCTCGGCATACAGATTGAATAGTTATGGAGAGATGCTACAACCTGATGTTGTTGTTGTTAAGTGCTGTTGAGTCGTAGACAAGTCATAGAGACCCTATGAATGAAATACTTAAACACTTGTATAACTTTCATTGTTTCTCCAAGTTCATAGAGTTTCCATAAGCAAACTATTTCAAAAGTGGATGCCACTCCTGCTCCCAAGCTTGTTTTAGTCAGGGAGCTCCACCAAACACTGTCCACCATGGGTAGCTATTATCAAATTTGACACATCATTGTCACAGTGTTTATAGCATCACAGCAACCATGAGTTACCTCGGTACAGCAAATGGACAGACCAGGACTATACCACTTAGAAGAATGTTTGACCATAAACAATTAAAACCAGGCCTGAAGCCCACAGATTAAAATCACCCACCTTTGGCTTGGTAGCATAACTTTCTATCTACTAGGCCAACAGAGCTCTCTCATTGTTATTGTTAAGTGCTGTCGAGTTGTAGACAACTTATCATGACCCTATGAATGAAAGACCTGAACACTTGTATAACTTTCATTGTTTCTCCAAGTTCATAGAGTTTCTGGAGGCAAGCTATTTCAGAAGTGGATGCTACTCCCACTCCCAAGCCTGTTTTAATTGGGAAGCTCCACCAAACACTGTCCACCATGGATAACTATTATCACATTTGATACATCAGTGTCACCATGTTTAGCATCACAGCAACCACAGGTTACCTCTGTACAGCAAATGATACACATCTTTATTTTAAACCATGTAGTGTTCCCATGCTTTGTTCACACAATTGCCAATTACTCTAAGTTTCACATTAAGACAAGTGTTCTGGGATTCTCCTTGTTAATAACTTCTGTGATGTTAGTAATCAGGGTTTATAACGCCAGGAAAATCACGGTTTCATTTAGGAATTAAAGGTCAGGGAGCCTAGTGAGAAGGAGGTAAGCTGCCAACATTAGGGCAGGCAGTTTGAATTCACCAGAAAGATAGTTTCCTCCTGTGCAATTTACAGTCTCTAAAAAACCCATTAGTGGATCATCTATGAGTCAGTTCTGAGTTGACAGCACATAACAAGTACCCTTTAAAAAACATTTGAAAATAAGTGACAAGAACCAACAACATGTAAGAATAATATCCTATATAATTTTTAAAAATTAGTGGCAAGGATGGAGAATACATTATCCTAAATATAATATCAACCATTCAAACACTCACTCATTACTGTCAAGTTGGATCTGACTAGCAGACGCTCCTTTGTTGGGTTTTCCAAGGCTGTAAATCACACTGGAGTAAATTGTTCATATTTTTCCCCTGAGAAGCTGCTGTTAGATTAGAGCTACCAAAGTGGCAAGGCGTTTGGGTTAAAATTGCAACATTCTATGAACCATAAATGTTGTTGTGGTCGTTACGTGCTATCCAGTCACCTGTGACTCATAGTAACCCTTTGTATAGCAGCTCTTAAGCCTGCCCTGTCCTGAGCCAGCCTCACTGATTTCCAGCACACCAGCTCTCATTGCCCCAGTTACCGAATCAATCCATCTCATCTGGGGTCTTCCTCTCCTGTGCTGTCCCTCCGCCCTTCTATGAACTATGAATAGGCTTATAAGATTTAGATCTCACCTGAGTCTTGGATCTGAAATATTACGGCCTAACACATTTCAGAGCTCTAAACTCTATCTCCCATATTTCCATACCAGTGTTTGGAGAACGACATCATGCTTGGAATGGTCAAGAGGCAGGGCAGGAGAGGAGGGCCCCAGATGAGATGGATTGACACAGTAACTGGGGTAATGAGGGTAGATGTGTCATAGAGAGTGAGATAGGCTCAGGACAGAGTTCAGAGCTATTGTGTCCAGGGTTACTATGAGTTGTAGTCGACTTAACAGCACACGACACCAAGAACAATAACGGCCTAGTAGTAAGAAGCTATATTGCAACCCAAAAGGCACAAAGTTTAACTCTGCCAGCTGTTCCACAGGGGAATGATGGGCAGTCTCCTCCCGTGTGACTCACTGCATCAGAAAACCCGCCGGCCGGGTCAGCTGTGGGCAGTTCTGACTCAACACGGATCTATTTTCCCCAAAAGAGAAAAACAGATGTGAAGATTGCTTTTAAATATCTAAATGTAGATTCAAAGCTCCAATATAATGGCACATGTAATATACATTTAAATAATAGTGTTAATTAGCAAAATAATGGCACTAACACCAAGCAATAGTGAAGTCATCATGCTCTTTCTTAAATTTTAAAGTAGTTGTTTTCAGCCTTTATTAGAATTACCTACAGAGTGCTTTGATTTAATTTTCCTTACCTTCGGCTTGAATTGGCATATGAGTAGTCGGTGGTCTGTTCCACAAGCAGCATCTCACCTTGTTTTCACAGCTGATATTGAGCTTCTCCAGCAATTCTTTGCACAGATGTAATCGATCTGATTCCTATGCATACCATCAGGTGAAATCCATGAGTATAGTCTGCATTTGTATTTCTTAGAAAACGTTTGCAATGAATAAATAATTTATTGCATAAGCAAGATTCTGCTGAAGATTATCCAAAAATGACTGGAACTGTCTGAGTACAAGCTGGGCTTAGAAGAGGCCATGCTACTAAGGATATTCTGGCTAATGTTAGATGGATCTTGGCTGAAAACAGAGAGTACCAGAGGAATGTCTGTGTTTCATTGAGTATGCAAAGACATTTAACTGTGTGGATCACAACAAATTGTGGCTGACCCTGAAAAGAGTGGGAGTCCCAGAACACTGGATCATGCTTATGCAAAGCCTATATTTGGACTGGAGGCAGTCATCAGAACAGAGCACGGAGACACTGGATGGCTCAGAATTGGGAAGGGTGTACACCAGGGATGTATCCTATCTCCATGCCTTTTCAATCTATATGGAGAACAGGTTATCTGAGAGGCTGGGCTCTATGAGGAGAAATGTTGCATCAGGATTGAAGGAAGATCTATCAACAATCTGCATTATGCAGATGACACAAGCCTGCTTGCTAAAACTGAGGAAGACCTGAAGTGCTTGCTGCAAAAGGTCAAGGACTGCAGCCTTCAATATGGATTAAAGCTTAATATCAAGAAAACAAAGATTCTCACACCTGGTGCAATTGGTAGCATCATGATACATGGTAAAGAGATTGAGATTGTCAACAGCTTGAGTTTGCTTGGTTCCACAATCAACACTCTCGGTACCAGAAGCCAGGAGGTGAAAAGATAAGTTGCATTTGGAAAGTCAGCTAAGATCTCTCCAACGTACTGAAGAGCAATTATGTCAGTCTGGAGATTAAGGTGAGCCTGATCCAGGCCATAGTCTTAGCAATTACTTGCTATGAGTCAGGAAGCTGGACAGTGAGTAGGGATAATAGAAGGAGAATTGATGCCTTTGAGCTGTGGTGCTGGAGAAGAGTATTGAATGGACTGCTAGGAGAACAGACAGGTTCATGTTAGAGGGTGAGACCAGGTTGCTCCTGGGAGTCAAGGATTCTGATGCTTCATCTGACATATTTTTGGCATGTTGCAAGGTAGGACCAGTCCTTGGAGAGGGATGTCGTGCTTGGGAGGGTGAAGGGACAGCACAAGAGAGGAAGACCCTCGATGAGGTGGATTGATTCCGTGACTGGGGTAATGGGGGTGGCTGTATCAGAGACAATAAGATTGGTGCAGGATGGAGCAGGGTTTAGGGCTGTTGTACGTAGGGTCACTATGAGTCACACGTGACTCAAAGGCACATAACAACAATGTCAAATAATAATGGAGTGTTTTGTATCCTTGCCCCTTGTTCAGGCCCTACTAAGAGTACAAGGTCTTTTAAAGTTGCTTAGATGATTCCAATGCAGGTTCAGGACTGAGGATCTCTCCTGTAGGCTAGATTAGCTCTGCTTGCCTATAATCTGGTGTATAAGTGTCCTAGGCTGGGTTCTCTAAAGGAGCAAAACCAGTGAATGCTATGCATGTGCATAGCTGCTCTTACATGCTGTTGAGTATAACTCAGTGTGACTCTACATGTAACAGTGTACAAAGAGTGGAGGTGGTGTGGGAACAGCTGTATCTTACCTCTATTGACTTCACAAAAGGGAACTAGTCCCCATAAAGAACACCCATGGTACAAAATCAATTCCCACAAGGTCAGGCGAGGCCTCCATGATCTTCTCACTACTTAGACTAACTCCAGTACTAACTATGCTACTCTACTACCTGGTCTGAAATCCTTTCCAGTGGTCACACAGCTGTCACGGACCATGCTTATGATTATGAAGTTTATGAAGGATGTTAGCAGTTTCCAATCTAGATTGGGAACAGGATGCAATTCCTCAGTGCAGTAACAGGTCGTTTGTCTCTAAAGGCTCACAGCCTAGGTCAGTGTTGAAAGTCCTGCCACTTACGTCATCTTCCATCAGTCCCGCAGCCAGCTTAGGTGAAAGCATCTGTCTCTGGCTTCGTGCGTCAGCTGTCCCAAGCCAGCTCTGCCTCCGATTGGTCTCTGGTTCTCTGCTGAGGCTGCAACTGCTCGTGGGCAGGTCTCGGTCTGATTGGTGTAGGGATCTCTGGGCCCGAAGAACAGGAGTCTCACTTTCTTCTTCTCTCCCTTGCTGACAGTGATTCCCACCTTCATGGCTAAATCTTCCCAGTTTATTTTGGTGGGATGGGGAAAATTGACCAATCCCACCGTGGTCAGTTTATACATACCCTATTTCAACTTCCCGCCCAATTGTATGGTCAAATGTAAAGGTGATGGCTAGGAACACCATTTTTGAACAATCAACTCATGACACCACAAACAGCAATATCTCCATGATCTTTTGTCCTCATAAACTCTGCTCTGCGTAAGCCCATTGGAGCAGTTACCGTGTCAATCTATCTCATTGAGAAGATTTCTCTGCTTTACTGATGTTCTGTTTTTGCACGAATGATAATTTTCTCCAGAGTCCTCATTATAACAAGCTAAATCCGTACCTCCAAGGACCATGCTGGCTGCATTTTAGTCCATGACAGATTTGTTCATTCTTCTGGAATTTCATGGTATATTGAATATTCTTCACCAACATTACAATTCAAATCCATCAATTCTTCTTTTGTTTTCCTCAACCATTATACAACTTCCACATGAATATTAAAACTGTATAGCCTTCAATACAGATTGAATCTCGACATCAAGAAGACAAAACTTGACCAATAGGCCACATGACCCAACAAATTTAAGATCAGACTCATAGCCATTGAGTCAAACTGACTTGTAACAGACCTTCTAGTAGGTTTCTGAGGTGGTAAGTTATGCAAGAGGTGTTTGCCCATCTGTCTTTAAAGGACCTCCTGGTGGATTCAAACTATCAGAGAGGTGTGGTTAGCAACACAATATGGACTGTTCCATCAAAGTTCCCGACTATCATGATAGAGAAGTTTTCAATGTTGTCAATGATCTTGTATAATTTGGGTCCACTATCAAGACCCATGATAGCAGCAGTTAAGAAATCAAGATCTGTTTCACTGGGGAAATCTCCTGTCAAAGACCTCTTTAAAGGATTTTTGTTCTCTTAATGATGAGATGTAATCCATATTGAAGACGGCAGTCCTTGATCTTGGGCAGCACACATTTCAAGTTCTCCTCAGTTTCAACAAGAAAGGCTAGGGCAAGGTCTTGATCTGCTGATAGGACCAATTCGACGACACCTTACATCAGTAGTATACACTCGCTGCTGTTGAACTATGTCTAGCCTGTAGCAAACCTCCACTGGGTTTCTGAGACTCTAAATTGCATTGTGGAAGAGTGTCCATCCTTCTCCCCCCTCACTGCTGGGGGATTCCACCTGCCTGACTCATGGCCTTTGGGTTAATAGTCCAGCTGCTTAGGGATTACTAGAGTTCCTACAGCATATGTAGATATTAGTAACAAAGTCACACTGCCATCAGATTGCTTCTGACCCTCCACAGTGTTTCTTGAGTTGTTAATCTTTATGGGAAGAGATTGCTCATCTTTCTCCTGAAGAGTAGCTAGTCAACTCCAACTCTGATATTTCAGTTAGCATCCTGATCAGAATGTCACACACATTCCTATTGTTTTTATACATATAAATATATGTTTCCCATAGCATCTTTCAGTATTGCAACTTGAGGTTTAAATATGTTTTCCAGTTCTCTCAGCTTGAGATGTGTAGAGAGGATTCTTCCCTTTTATTCTCCAATTCCAGCTTTCTTCACATTCCATTATAACACTTGGCTTTGTCCTCTTGAGGTACCTGTTGAAATATTCTGTTCAGCTCTTTTACTTAGCATGGTTTCCCTTTTTTTAGCTTCTCAATGCTCTAATGCATTTTCAGAGTCTCTTCTAATGTTTATTTCAGTTTTTTTCTTTCTCTTCTGTCTTTGTAATGACCTTTTGTTCTCTTAATGAATGATATCCTTAATATTATTTCACAACTCATCCGGTCTTCAATCATTGGTGTTCAGTGTCTCAAATCTAATCCTGAGATGATCTTGAAATTCAGATGGAGTAGATCCAAGATTGTATCTTGGTTCATATGGACTTACTTTCATTTTCTTTAGCCTCAGTTTGAACTTGCATAAGAGTAATAGATGATCTGACCCACAGTCTGCCCCTGGCCTAGTTTTTACTGTTGATACCGAGCTTCTCCATGACTTCTTCCACAGATGTAGTCAATCTGATTCCTATCCAGTGGATCAAATGAGATCCATGTGTTAAGTCAATGTTTGTGTCTTTTAAAAAATGATACTTGCAATAAATAAATAAGTGAAAATATAAAATTTGATCATTCTATTCCCAGCCTTATTTCTATCACCAAGCTCATATTTTTCAACTACTGTTCCTTCTTCACTGTTTCCAACTTTTACATTCCAGTCACCAGTGGTCATTAATGTATCTTGATTCCATGTTCGGTCAATTTTGGACTGCAAGATTTGGTAAAAATTCTCAGTTTCTTACTTTTTGGGTCTAGAAGTAAGAGTGTATATTTGAACAATAATTGTGTTAACAGGTCTTCCTTGTATGTGTATGGATAATATCCTATTAGTAACATTGTATTTAAGGATAGAATTTGGAAAAGTCTGCATTTGGAACCTCTCCAAATTATTAGGTATTATTGATGTCAGTTTGAGGACTAAGGTTTGTCTGATACAGACCATGATCTTTCTGATCACTTTCTATGCAGCTGAGAGCTGGACAATGAATAAGGATGACAGAAGAATTGATGCCTTTGAGTTGTGGTGTTGGAGAAGAGCACTGAACATCCCATGGACGGCCCAAAGAACAAATAAATATGTCTTGGAGAGGGTGCAGCCAGAGTGCTCTTTGGAGGCAAGGATGACCAAACTTCACCTCACATACTTCGGGCATATTGCAAGGAAGGGCTATTCCTTGGGGAGGAGCATGATGCTTCAAAGTCTGGAGGGTTGGCAAAGGAGAGGAAGACCCTCAATCAGGTGGATTGACATGGTGGCTGCTGCAGTGGGCTCTAGTGTGTCAGGAAGTGTGAAGATGGCACAGAATAAGACAGGATTCAGATCTGCTATTCATAAGAGTCATACTTGACTCGTTGGCACATAACAACAACAACAATAGATATATGTTGAAAATTACCTCATGGAAGTGGTTCATATGGTTGTGGAGCCAACCAGCCCCAAGTTCATGGGTCAGGTATCACTTGGAGGCTTTCTCTTACAGTTCCCATGATGTGTAGAGCAGAAAGTAGTTTGCTAGCTGATGGTCTATGAAGACCACGGAATCCCAAGATCAGAAAGCAATACTGAAGGGCTGTTTGCTGATTTTCCAACAACCAGAGGTCACATGATGCTGACTGGATACAAGATCTAGAGCAAGTACAAAGCTTGAAGGCTTTGCCAGGATGTTCATATGTATATTTTATTTAGGCCACACACCTGAGGAGACCCATTTTCAAATGGTTCGCTGCTCATAGCAGATCTCATCTTGTAAGCGCTCACAGTTATATCATTATACAAATTCCAAACTATATCCTACCTGTCAGACCAGAAGGTGATGGTTCAACTATGCTGACATACAACCTTAAGCATCACAATGCCCTTGGGTAGATAAAAATTCATGTAAAACTAAAGCGTATCACTTTTCCAAAGGAAAATCTCTTGCTTCAGTTCTTTAGAACCAGTCATTTTAGGGAAACAATACTTTATTTCGAACTCTTAAGCCATGTTTTAAAGATATTATTTGTGAATAATAAGGGGGTTTCAACACAGTTTTTGCATAATATCAGCCTCACCCCATGTCACAACTTTAAAAGATGATGAGATCATCTTCTTCCATTTCTGCACTGATTAAAACTCTCACATCAGAAATCGCAACTGATAACTTGAGCATCATTTAGCTCTAAGCTTGGGAAATGGTAAACAATTCTGGTGGATGCTAAAGAGAAGTCATGTCACTACAGATGGCTTTCTTCAACCTCCATGAGAATAAAGCAAAGGCATTCGTCTGTGCCTCGTTGGTATCTGCTGGCCACTTTGGAATGCTCTCCAAATGTGTGCAGCCCAAAGTGCTACATCTGTGGACAGTTAGCTTGGTTGGCTGTTTGCGGCACAATTCTAATGAGGCCAGGCTTGTGGGTTTGGCCACTATGAATTCCTCTGTTCTGCGGCCACAGACTTCACCACCAGCCTCAGTCAGCTGTCTCCAAAATATCTGCCTTTGGTCATAAAGCAGATTGGGTGAGAAAGTGCAGATGAATCAGCTCAGATCGATCACCACAAGAAGGAAAACAATTCAAAGCACATGCGCAACTGTCTACAGATGTGTTGCATCATCTTCAAGTGTGACGCACGGCCATCAAAGGCCCTTTATTTTTTTTTTCTCTAATTGTGGTAAAAGTATATCTATATATGAAAACATGCACCATCTCAATGACTTCTACATGTACAATTAATTTAGTGACATTGATTTTGTTTTTTAAATTATGCGACCACCAAACTAGATCTGTTACAGATAATTCCACCACTATTAACATAAACTCAATGATCTTGAAACAAAAACTCCCTCTTTTCCTCTGCTTCCTACGCCAGGTAGCTTTATATATTGGCTTTATATAATTACTTCTTCAATAGGAGTGAGGTCACACAGTGCTTCCGTGATTGACTTCACTTAGTATAATGTTTTGTAGGTTCATCTACACTGTGACAAGCTCCAAGATTGCATAGTTTTCTGATATGTGTATGTTGTTATTAGACGCTGTCGAGTTGAGTAGGACTCCTAACGACCCTATGAATAACGTACCTGAACTCTGTCGCTATCCTGTGCCATTCTCCTCATCTCTGACACACTTGAACCCATTGCTGCCATAGCTGTGCCAAGCCATTTGGTGGGCGGTCTTCTTGTCCAAGCAAGACAACTCCTAACAACAGTATGTCCTTACTGCTCCAAGTTTGTGAGATGAAGTGTCTCCATCTTTGCCTCCAAGGATGCACTCTGGCTGCCCTTTGTCCAAGTTGTTGTTGTTGTTATGTGCTGTCGAGTCGTTTATGACTCATAGCGACCCTATGTACAACAGCCCTAAACCCTGCTCTATCCTGTGCCAATCTCATTGCCTCTGACACACCCATTCCCATTACCCCAGTCACTGAATCAATCCACCTCATAGAGGGTCTTCCCCTCCTGCGCTGTCCCTCTACTCTAATCAGCATGATGTCCCTCTCCAAGGACCTCCTGGCAACATGTCCAAAGTATGTCAGACGAAGCCCCAGAATCCTTGCCTCCAAGGAGCAGCCTGGTTTAACCCTCTCTAGGATGAATCTATTTGTTTTCTTGGCAGTCCACGGTACATTCAATACTCTTCTCCAGCATCACAGCTCAAAGGCGTCAATTCTCCTTCTATCCTCCCTAGTCAATGTCCAACTCTCTGATCCATAAGAAGTGATTGCAAAAACCATGGCCTGTATCAGGCGCACCTTAGTCTCCAGAGAGACACCGTTGCTCTTGAGTACTTTAGAGAGGTCCCTAACTGCAGACTTTCCCATCGCAATATGTTTTTTTATTTCCTGGCTACTGGTGCCAAGAGTGTTGACCGTGGAGCCGAGCAAACGGAAGCTGTGAACAATCTCAAGCAAACGGAAGCTGTGAACAATCTCAATCTCTTCACCATCCATCCTGATGCTACCGATTGGTCCAGTGGTGAGAATTTTTGTCTTCTTGACATTGAGCCTCAGTCCATATTGAAGGCTGCAGTCCTTGACCCTCTGCAGTAAGTGCATGAGGTCCTCCTCAGTTTCAGCGAGCAGGGTTGTGTCTTTGTCCAAGACATACCTATTTATCCTTCTGACAGTTCATAGAAGGTTCAGTACTTCCCTTCAACACCATGATTCAAAGGCATTTATTATCTTCTGTCATCCTTATTCATTGTTCAGTTCTCAAATGCATAGCCAGTAATTGGAAAGACTATGTATGTACCATGTCTGAAATGGTCCTTTATCTATTGATGGATATTTTGGTTGCTTCCTCTTTTGGTGGTTGGGAAAATGTTCCATTGAGACTTTGACTAGAAGATTCTATTTACATTCCTGTCTATACATCTTCTGGATATATAACTAACACATCATTCAATTCTGATGTTTATTTGGATATTTATTTGATGGTTCATTACGCGATAGTATGTGGAATTCATGTCTCCATTTGTAACCTACAAGTATTTTATAGTCTAAATTTACCTCTTTATATACATTTAAATCAGGTTCTAAAGTCTGAATTTATCTTTTTATATACATTTAAATAGAGATTTTGTGATGGTTATAATTGGGTAATAAATCCTTCTGAAAATATACATTTTAAGAACAAAGGAATGCCATTTGCCCTCACTTGCTCTCTGCAGTTCTCTCTTTCTCCACATTTAACTATTAAAAGAGTCTAAGGCCACATTCCAAAAATGAATCTGCCTAAATAACAAAAAATGGGACAATGGACCCCCAGCGCCATGAGTGTCTCTCTGGAACGGAGGGAGTATGACTAGCACAGCCTCTCACTGCTCCTGAGACAAAGCCCCGCCCCGTGGTGCCTCGAGAGCCTGACCCCACGGAGTCTCTAGAGACCCATCAGCAGCAAGAGGTTCGTTTACTCATTGTTGACTCCCAGGCTCACAGTTGTGGTACTGAGAGTGAGGTTTATGAGGGAAGGAAGTTGGAGAAGACAAGAATATCACCCAAAACAAGTCCAGGTTTTAGCCCAAGTTCCAAGGCACCATTTGTCCATTAGTCCTGACTCTAGTTTCAGTTCAGCAGTCAAATTCAAATCATCTAGCAAGGTTTCCCTCAGAGCAGTTTTAAGTCAGCTTATCCTTGAAGCATCCATCAAGAACAGCAAAAACTTCTTCCTGTAGCCTTCATCTCAGGGCTCTTCTGCTTGCACCTTGCCACAGTTTCTCCACAGCAATGCCACAATCTCTCCAACATCAGGGTCTCACTCTCACCAGGGTCTTGCTCCAGTATCCCTCAAGCCTTGCTGCCAAAGTGTTACTCGCGTTAAGTCTTGTGGCCCATTGTAAGAAGCACTGTGTCTTATCTCTGTCGCACAGCTGGTAATGATTTGGAAGACCATGCTGATTTGCAAGACCATGTATCTGCACTTTAGGTGATGGAGACCAGAGGGAGCTAAGATAATGGTTAAAGAAAGCCAATTTTAGGCTAACACTGCAGAGTCTTAAACTATTTATTTTTTATATATTTTTATAGTTGTTCATATAATAAGACCTTTACAGTATGTTTCATTCATATTATGGTTGTTCAGTGCCATTCAGTCATTTGCGACTCATAGCGACCCTATTTACAAGAGCTCTAAACGCCGTTCTATCCTGTGCCAACCTAGCCTTCTCAAACACACTTATTCCCACCACTCCAGTCACAGAATCAATCCATCTCATCGAAGGTCTTCCTCTCCTTCGACGCCCCTCCACTCTGCCAAACATGATGTCCCTCTCCAAGGACCAGTCCCTCCTTGCAACATGTCCAAAGTATGTCAGACGAAGCTTCAGAATCCTTGACTCCAAGGAGCATTCTGGCTTCACCTTCTCCAGGACAAACCTGTTTGTTCTCCTAGCAGTCCATGGTATATTCAACACTCTTCTCCAGCACCACAGCTCAAAGGCATCAATTCTCTTCCTATCAACCCTATTCACTGTCCAACTCTCTGATGCATAGCGCGCAGTTGCAAAGACTATAGCCCAGATTGTATTGTGTTTTATACAATCTTTCATTTACATGTGTTTCATACAATCAGTCATGTATACATTATTTTTTTATACTAGATTATTTACAAAATTTGAATGCATTGTTTTTCATACCAGATCCTTCCCATTTCCCTCACCCCTCCACCCATCAAACTGTGGGAACCCATGATTAATCTTCCCCACCCACACGCCCTCACCCCTCTGCCTCTCTAATGATATACTCATGGTGGTCTCGTAAGTAAGGAGCTGGCTTGACAAGCAAAAGGCAGATGATTCAAATCCATCAGCTGCTCCTTGGCAGAAATATGGACAATCTCCTCCCACTCTGTTTACAACTTTTGAAACCCCACTGGAAAGTTAGGGAGTCAGTTTTTACTGGAAGGCACATAAAACAACAATTTTGATAAGTTGAAGGATTTCATTTCAACTTCTTCAATCATAATTTGAGTATATTCTTTCTTTTTATAAGCCCCTCATCCATTGTCACTCACTTATTGTAGTTGAGAATATCGTAATTTAAACAAGATTCATCGCTGTCAAATCAAAACTGACTCATAACTGACCTTCCAGTGGGTTGTTCAGAGGTTGTAATCATATGGGAGAAGACTGTTTCTCTTTCACTGTAGCACTACCTTAGTATTGTGCTAAACTTAATCATCTGTCACTAGAACAACTCAATTCTATGAAGATGGGAGGAAATCTCTCAAAGTAAACTACATATCATTAGTCAGGTGCTAATGAGCCCTGGTGGTCTAGTGTTTTTAACCAAAAGCTATGCTTTATGGGCTTCTAACCAAAAGCTCTGGTGTCCTAGTGGTAGGGAATTGTGCTGTCAAATTAAAGGTGTGAGGTTCAAATACGCCAGCTGCTCTGTGAGAGAAAGATGGACAATCAACTCCCGTGTGATTTATTGCCTCTGAAAAACTGCTGGAGAGTCAGCTATGAGTTGGTCCTGTCTCGATGGTATACAACAGCAATGAGCAACAAAAGTGCAATCGTTCAAGTTCAAGATCTCTTTCCATAAAAATTTACAATCTTAAAAAGACATGAAAGACTTTTTACAGAAGAAGACATCCGGATGACCAACAGACACAGAAGAAATGCTCAAAATCACTGGTAATCAGTGAGATGCATATCAAAATCTGAATAAAACGCTATTTCACCCGAGTAACAGTGGCAAAGTGTAATAGGACAGAAAGCAATAACAGTTGGAGAGGATGTAGAGAGACTTGAACTCTTGTACGCTGTTAGTCAGATTGTAAAATGGTACAAACACTGTGGAAGGCAGTTTGGTGTTTCCTCAAAAATCTGAACCTAGAAACTTCATATGATTAAGTGATTTCACTGTGAGGAATATACTTCAAGGAAATTGGAACTAATACATAAATGGAGATTTGTACACTGACGTTCATAGCATTGTTATTCACAAAAGCAAGAATACAGAAACAGCTCAAATGTCCAATCACAATTGAATGGATCTAGTAATTGTGGTACATCCACATGATGGAACACTATGCAGCACATAGGACCAACTATTTTTTTTAAAATTACATACTTTGGGAGAGACTGGTAAGCAGTATGCTGAGTGGATTAACTCAGTCTCATAAAGGCAAAGACTGCATAAGACTACTATTATATTATTATAGAAGGGTGTTGTTGTTGTTATGCGTCGTCGAGTCGCTTGTGACTCATAGCGACCCTATGTACAACAGCCCTAAACTCTGCTCTGTCCTGTGCCAATCGCACTGTCTCCCACACACCCATCCCAATTATCCCAGTCACTGAACCAATTCACCTCATAGAGGGCCTTCCCCTCCTGCGCTGTCCCTCCAGCCTCCCAAGCGTGATGTCCTCCTCCAAGGGCAGGTCTCTCCTCACAACATGTCCAAAGTATGTTAGATGGAGCCTCAGAATCCTTGCCTCCAAGGAGCCACCTGGTTTAACCCTCTCCAGGACGAATCTGTTTGCTTTCCTAGCAGTCCATGGTATTCTCAAAACTCTTCTCCAGCTCAAAGGCATCAATTCTCCTTCTATCCTCCTTGGTCATTGTCCAACTCTCTGATGCATAACAAGTGATTGCAAAGAGCATGGCCTGTATCAGGTGCACCTTAGTCTCCAGAGAGATACCATTGCTCTTTAGTACTTTGGAGAGGTCCCTAACAGCAGACTTTCCCATGGAAATACGCCTTTTAATTCCCTGGTTACTGGTGCCAAGAGTGTTGACTGTGGAGCCAAGCAAACTGAAGCTGTGAACAATCTCAAAATCTTCACCATCCATCCTGATGCTGCCAATTGGTCCAGTGGTGAGAATCTTTGTCTTCTTGACATTGAGCCTCAATCCATATTGGAGGCTGCAGTCCTTGACCCTCTGCAGAAACCACTTCAGGTCCTCCTCAGTTTCAGCAAGCAGGGTTGTGTCATATGCATAATACAGATTGTTCATAGATCTTCCACTAATCTTGACCCCACATTTCTCCTCATAGAGCCCAGCCTCTCGGATAATCTGTTCTGCATACAGGTTGAAAAGGTATGGAGATAGGATGCATTCCTTGCATATGCCCTTCCCAATTTTAAACCATGCAGTGTTCCCTTGCTCTGTTCTGACGACTGCCTCCTGGTCCAAGTATAGGTTTCGCATTAGCACAATTAAATGTTCTGAGATTCCCATTCTTTTCAGAGTCAGCCACAGTTTGTTATGATCCACACAGTCAAATGCCTTTGCATAATCAAGGAAACATAGATATACATTATTCTGGTATTCTCTGCTTTCAGGTAAGATCCATCTAACATCAGCTACAATGTCCCTAGTACCACGACCCCTTCTAAATCCAGCCTGGACTTCTGGTATTTCTCTGCTGATGTGCTGTTCCAGTCATTTTTGGATAATCTTCAGTAAAATCTTGCTTGCATGCAAAATCAGTGAGATTGTTCTGTAGTTTCCACACTCAGTTGGGTCACCCTTCTGTAGAAGGGTAACTAGTAAAATACGTATGTGGCTCCCAAGGGGATGCTGGAAGCAGAAGGGTGACGATGGGTAGGAGGAAATCACAGGGTCACACAATCTGGTGGGTGGAGGAAGGGGGTAAAAGAAATGGGGATGTTCCTTTAGGAACCTGAAAAGATGGAGTAACATTGAGCCAACAGTGATTCATTTTATAAAACATAATGCATGATTAATAATACATTTTTAAAAAGGAGGAAAAACCCATAATGTATGGGAATGATATTATGAAACACAATGTCAGTGAAGGGAAATGTCAAACACACACCCTTCCCAAAAGCCCCCACTATGTTCATGAATGAAACACAATGTATATGAATAACTATACGCATACCATTTAAAATATATCTATATATCTATATCTATATCTATATCTATATCTATATCTATCTATATCTATATATCTCCTTAGAAACTCATAGTGAATCACTGTGATTGGGAATTGATTCCACACAATGGATTAAATAATTTTCCAGTCCTCACGGCACTTACACTGGTTTACTAGTATTATTATGAAGTTTATTTACTCTACATTGACACTTTCACATTGTGCATGCAAGTAACATGATTAGTACCTCAAAGGGATATATTGTTGTTAGATGCTGCAAACTTGAATGTGACTCACAACAACCCTATGTATGAATAACCCACCTGAACCTTGCCGCATCCTGTGCCATCATCACCATCTCCGAGAGGCTAGAGCCCACTGCTGAAGTAGTCATGTCAATCCATCTTGTTGGGGTCCCCTCTCCTTCGCTGACCCTCCACTTTCTAAGCATCTAAGCATGATGTCACTCTCCGGGAACAGCCTCACCTGGCTAGATGTTCAAGGTATGAAAGATGAAGCTTCTCCATCATGACATTGCCTATTGATCCAATGGTAAGAATCTTTGTTTTCTTGATATTGAGACGTGTTTAATAATACTTATATGAAACCTAAATTTAGATCAAGAAGCTGTTGTCTGAATAGAGCAAGGGGACTCTGAGTGGTTTAAAATCAAGAAAGGAGTGTGTCAGCATTGCATTCTTTCTCCACACCTATTCAGTCTGTATGCTGACCAAATCATTTGAGCAGCTGGGCTCTATAAAGAAGAATGTGGCATCAAGATAGGAGAAATACTTATCAATACTTGCATTATGGAAAGGACACAATCTTGCTTATTGAAAGTGAGGAGGACTTAAAATGCTTGCTACAGACGATCAAAGACAGCCACCTTCCATATGAATTACATCTAGAAGACAAAAATCCTCACCGTTGAGCTGACAAGCAGCATCATCCTAGATGGAGAAAAGACTGAAAATATCAATAATTTTATCTTACTGGAATCCATAATCGACACCCTTGGTACTAGCATTCAAAAAATCAAAAGACATGTTGCAGTTGTTGTTGTTGATTGCCTTCGAGTTGAGCACAACTCATAGCGACTCTATGAACAAAGGCCTTGAAGCCCCTCTACAACTATCGACATTTCTCAAAATCATAGATTTTTCCGGAGACATGTTGTTTAGGAATTGGATGCCAATCCTGCTTCCAACAGGAAGCAATAGTAAAAGATTATAGAAGAGTTGATGTCTTTGAGTGGCTATGTTGGCAAAGAATACTGAATAGCTCATGAATGTCAAAAGAACAAGCAGATATGTCTTGGAAAATGTGCGACTGGAGTGTTCCTTGGAGGTAAGATTGAAGAAGTCTTGTCTCACATACTTTGGGCATGTTGTTAGGAGGGCTATTTCTTAGGAAGGGACACTAGTCTTTGAAAGATGGAGAGTCAGTTAAAAAGATGAAGGTTCTCCACAGGTTGGATTTACACAGTGATGGCAAAAATTGGTTTGACTGTATCAGAGATGGGGAGGATGGCACAGCACAGAACAAGGCTCAGATATGTATACTACTGCCTACTGTCACTAGAAGTCATACTTGACTCAATGGCACACAGCAACAACAACAACAACAACATTCTAAAATAAGATATTATGACCTCATTTTGGACATTAACTTTATTGTGGTTGTTTTTTTTTAATCTTCCCCTTCTTTTAATTTTTTTTCACTCATTTATTTACAAAATTCTAATACAAATTTGAACAAATTCTTTCCATTTCCCTCATTCTCCCCCCCCCCCCCGTCAACCCAATGATTAATCCCTTCTTCCCCCTGCACATCCACATTCCTCTACTTCCAGCCTCTCCGACCCCTCCTGGATCATTCTACTAATTCTACAATAATAGTCTTATACAATATTTATCCTTGTGGGACTGAGTTAGTTCACTCAGCATAATGCTCTCCAGTCCTTCCCAAGTTAGGTAATAATTTACAAATTCGTTGAGAAATTATGGGACATTCACACAGTGGAATACTACGCAGCACACAGGAGCAATAACTTGGACATTAACTTTTAAAAGGAATTGGATCACATTTATATTTCTATCTTTATGATTTAGTATTTCATTTATTGTGAGTGAAGAAAGCCAGTTAGAAAGTGGTCTTTTGTTATGCATATATTCCAAAATAACAGTGCTGCTGAACTTTGTAGTTTTTGATCTTTAAAGGAGGAAAAGTTGGCAACACTTAAACTGAAAGATAAGACTATAGGATGAGTAAGAAGTTAGTGACTGGATACATAGTTTAATTATAAAATAAGCATTAGACTAAAAAAAACCCTCAAAAAAACAAACACCAAGACCTCATTGCTGTTGAA
Organism: Elephantulus edwardii; assembly: GCF_000299155.1. Taxonomy (NCBI): domain Eukaryota; kingdom Metazoa; phylum Chordata; class Mammalia; order Macroscelidea; family Macroscelididae; genus Elephantulus; species Elephantulus edwardii. The sequence goes on along the minus strand of NW_006399985.1, from coordinate 2,056,455 downwards.
GCAGAGGCGATTTCCAGCTGACCTTGTACTGCATTTCTGAGACTGTAAACCACATGGTGCAAGATGTCATTTTTCTCCCTTGGAGTCCTTGGAAGTTTAGAAGTGTCGAAGAAGCGTGGCCTTTGGGTTAGAAGCACAAATCCTTATAGACTAGGCCATCAAAGCATGAGCATAACATACGTTTGACAGAAGGGAAAAAATGGACTCATCAAACAGAACAAGGTTATATGGGGGAAGCTTCCCTTGGTTTAACTGGCTGTCTGTAACAGACTCATTTTACCTTTTTATATTGATTTCAGCAAGTTTTCATTGAGCATCCGGTGTATACAGCCTTTCTACCAAATGCAGAACAGACAAGCTGGTTATGATAGGCTCTATTTCTTCCACAAGTGGCAATGTAAAGCAAAACGTGATTTGGCTCACGGAATTCGGCAATAAAAATGCATGCCAAGGAATATTTTCACTTTGGTAGGAGGATGGAGAAAAGGCCTTGCCAAGGACAAAGCCTGAGCTGTAATTCCTAAAGATGAATGGTAGGTAGGACTTGGAAGGCAGAACCTCACAGTGGCTCAGACCCCAGACTTTGGATCCACAGCCTTGATTCAACTCTTGGTTTCCTTACACTTAGATTAAGTGATAGTCTTTCATTTTTCTTATGTTGTCTCATTCTTCTGAAGAAATATTCTAAACTACCACACAAGCAATGACTTCAGTGGGAGATTGATTAGCATTATTCCAGTAGTTTTCTATCTTCATTCGTGTCACAGGGAGCAAGTTACCATTTTCTCTAGATTCTCTCCACATTCATCCGTTTAACGAAACAGTGACTATTGTAATAGCAGTAGCTGTGTCCCGGGGTCAATGACTGTCTCGGAATAGAGCAGGATTCGGAGTGGTCGCCTACAGGGCTGCTGTGAGTCGCAGGTGACTAGAGTGCCCATAAGAACAGCACCACCACCTCCTCCTTTCTGTCACTTAAACCTTAGCTGAGGTTTGCTGAGTTTTCCCAGCTGGGATTTTTAAAACAATCACCAACGATTCTTGGCTTGTGTTTGTACCTGTATTAACCTCTGAGTATTCTGCCTCGAGTCTGTCTTTGTCTGGATCTTCTTCTCATTTCCTGCAAGCCCATCTTTCTAAAACACCAATTTTATCACTCCACTGTTCATCTTTTTTTTTTTTAAATTTTCATTTCAAAATATTAATTTTCTCTTTATGATATTGATAATAGATGCACAGAAGGAGAAGTTTAAAAATTACATTTGATCTAAACACTGTAGGGTTGGTTTTTTTTAAATTTTTAAACATTTCTTGATGTCCAAGAAAACAGTTACAGCAGTGAAGGGTTAGCTATGTATCATGTCAGTGATGACTTTTCTACAGCTTCTTTTGCAGTTTTGGTTTTTGTAAGAAGGGAAGAGAATCAATGCAGTCCCTATTGTCATGAATTATGCAGCTGAGTTTCCCACATTTAGGGAAAACTGCAGGGGTCAGAATATTTGGAGTGCAATGGATAAACCTTACCCTGGGAAAACCACTATTGTGATCATGGTATCCTGCCAGGTAATTACGCTTTTACATTTTTTTTTGTAATAATACAATTTTTTTTTAATATGCAACGCTTCACGAATTTGCGTGTCATCCTTGCGCAGGGGCCATGCTAACGGTCTCTGTATTGTTCCAATTTTAGTATATGTGCTGCCGAAGCGAGCACTCCACTGTTCATCTTAAAGATATTCGTAAGTGTCTCAGGATAAATTTTAAGCTTCTTTTTAAGCCACCTACCTACCTCTCAAGACTCGTTGTAACGTTGCCCGAGCCTCTTCTCTAGCTTCGTCTTTTAGTTAAGTCTTCCGTTAGACAGCTTTGTTCCAGTAAGGTAGTATGATTTCGGACTCCCCGGACTGGCTGTTCTCTCTCCCTGTCTTCCTCTTCCCACCTCTACACACACACACACACACACACACAC
>NW_006399985.1:2051665-2054294 GCF_000299155.1 Elephantulus edwardii | reverse complement strand
CCCACACACGTTCACACACGTGCTCAGAAACACATGTGCATCCTCACCCCCTACTTCCTTCTGCACCCTTTTCCTCCAAGCGCCCTGCCCCCTCCTCCACAGCCACGTGATTACCTCACGCTTAGCCTTGAACACACAGGTCGCTCTCAGAGAACGTTTTCCTGTCGGTTCTCTCCTTTTCCTTTCCAGTCACCTGACTAGCGTTTCCCCTGCGCAGTTGGTCTGTGGCTGTAATTGTTTCCTTTTCTAACTCCTTTCTCAGCCTGCAAGCAATTTAAATGCATCAATGGTCTAAGTGTCCGCAGCAGTAAACACTCTGCTTAGAGGTGCTAACACCAACTTAATAACCATGGCCCATAATGAAATCAGACAACTCAATTTCCCCATTGGTCACAATGCTTCTCTCTCTCCGGTATGACCTCCGCTGTGTTCCAAGGCTCTCCCCGGGTTTGTCATTCTCATGCTTTCTGCAGTGTTTCCAGGTTTACTTTTCTGAAAACAATCTCCTGGGCAAACCCTCTCATCCCACCCCACACCCCCCTTACCCCTTTATCTGAGGTGGTGAGTCTCCAGTGAGAATCATCTGTGGACCTTTTTAGCTGTCACAGGGAAGGAGGTTACCATTGGCATCTAGTGCAGAGGAATGAAGTGATTCTGTCCAACATCCTACAGGACACAGCTAACCCCTCACAACCAGGAATCAGCTGGTGTGTGATGTGAAGAGTCAAACCACTAACATTCAGCTGCAACGGTCTCTGGTGCAGAGCAGGCAGTCAACCCTCACGTTGTTTGTTTATGAACGAGCCTTCAAGTGACGTGAAGAATACGGTGACTGACCACAGCTGCCCAGGGTTTATCTGTTCGGCGACCAAAGACAGAGCTGTTGGCCTGGCCCGGACTTCAGGAAAAGCACACGGCCACATGAGGTTAGTGCCATCAATAGGCACTGGCAGGGCACAGGATATGGGGGACAGGACTCATGTAGTCATAGTCCAGAAAAATTGGCCAGTCTTGACTTTGCAGCCACACACAAATTAGGTTTAGGAGATGACGAGTCGTCGGTGTCAGCTTGGGTTGACACATTATTAAATCAAATACTAACTTAGGCAGAGCTTTCAAAGTGTTTTGTAGATGATGTTTTGTTGTTATGTGCTGTCACGTATGACTCACGTTGTTGTTAGGTGTTGTCGAGCCACGCACAACTCATAGTGACCCTATCAACGAAAGATCTTGTCCTGCACCATCCTCACGCTTCCTGACACACAAGAGCCCATTGCGGCAGTCACCGTGTCAGTCCACCTGGTTGAAAGTCTTCCTCTCCTTTACCGACCCTCCACCCTTCCCAACATTATATCCCTCTACAAGGAATAGCACCTCCTAGCAACATGTCCAAAGTATGTAAAGCAAAGCCTCATCATTCTTGCCTCCAAAGAGCACTCTGGCTATACCACTCCAAGACATATCTGTTTGTTCTCTTGGCCATCCATGGGATGTTCAGTGCTCTTCTCCAACACCACAGCTCAAAGGCAGCAATTCTTTTTCTGTCATCGTTAGTCATTATCCAGATCTCGGATACATAGCTAATTATCGGAAAGACCATGGCCTGAATCAGGTGCACCTTAGTCCTCAAACTGACATCCCTACTCCTCAATAATTTGGAAAGATCCCTAACTGCAGATTTTCCCAATGAAATGCCTCTCGTCGTTTTCTGACTGCTGACACCAACAGTGTTAATTGTGGACCCAAGCAAGATGAAGCTGTTAACAGTTTCAATCTCCTCTCCATCCATCATGATGCTGTCTATTGGTCTAGGGGTAAGAATCTTCGTTTTCCTGACATTGAGATGCGATCCATACCAACTGCTGAATTTCCTGATCTTCTGTAACAAGTACTTCAAGCCCTCCTTACTTTTGGCAAGCATGGCTATAGCATCTGCATAACACAGGTTGGTGATGAGTCTCCCTCTAGTCCCAATGCCACGCTCCTCCTCATAGAGTCCAGCTTCTTGGATACTTTCAGGAATATAACTCAGAGAGATCCTGTAAACAACAGATCTAAACCCTGTCCTGTCCTGTGCCGTCTTCACCATCCCTGACACACTTGAGCCCACTGCTGCAGTCACGGTATCCATCTGCCTGGCTGAGGGTCTTTCTCTCTTTCGCTGACCCTCATCTTTCTAAGCATGATGTCCATCTCCGAGGAATAGCCTGTCTGACAATAAATATTCTCTCAACTTTAAGCAAAGGAAAGTGTCCCCCAAAAAGCAAGGGGACCTCATTAGTAAGCTAGAGAGTCTTTCTCTGATGCTGTGCACGTTTGGGTCATTTGTTGACTCAGAGCGAGGGTGGGACTGAGCCACAGGGTGTTCCTGTTGTGATCTTGGTGGGTGAAGAGCTCAGGTCTTGTCCCGATCGATCCGCCGGGCGAGCTAGAACTGCCAGCCTTTCCGTTAGCAGACAAGTGGCTGACTATCAAGCCGCCACTGCTCCTACAGACGTTTCTTGTAACTCAACTCAAATCCACTGCCATTATGATGCCACTGTTGTAGAATGGGACTGTCCTTGGGGTTGGGGAGAGACTGAGTAAGATGGGTTCAATAATGTATACTGCACTGAAACAGAGGAGGGAG
>NW_006399985.1:2049602-2051255 GCF_000299155.1 Elephantulus edwardii | reverse complement strand
CAGGGTGAAGTCTCTCTCAGGGAGGAGTGATAGGGAATGGCAAAGGACACACTGACAAAGAAGATTAATCAGAACTGGCTTTGGCAAGCACTGTGGCATTTGGACAAGAACAAACTGGGAGTAGGGTAGAGAGAATAGTGCAACAATGAATGAATGGAAACCCAAAATCTCTGTAAATGATAATGAAAATTAATAAAATATAGAAAAAAAAATCCACTGCCATTGACTTGAGCTGACTCCTAACCGACCTTCCAGTCAGTTTTCAGAGACTATAAATCACACGGGAGTTTGTCCAACTTTCTCCCAAGGAGTAGCTGATAGGTTCAAACTGCCTGTCTTTGTGTGGACAGCACAATTCCTTACTCACTGTTGTTGTTATTGTGTGGTATTGTGTAGAAGCAACTCATGGCTGACCCTCCAGCAGGTTTTCAAAAGCTTTAAATTGCACAGGAGGAAATTGCTCATGTTCTCCTATGGAGCAACTAGTTGATTTTTACCACTTGCCTTCGGCTTGGCAGTGCAGTTCCTTATGCACTAGGCCACCAGAAGGAATTCTATCGCAAAATTACAATGGCACCTCCTACTGAGATTCCAGCCTAGCAACCTGGTATACAGAGCTCCTAAGTGGAAATGACCATCAAGTATGCAAATGTAATGAGTCTTACTGCACTCCCATCTACCTTCTAAGGAGCCTGTGCACAGATGGATCTTGGGAAAGCCTGTGGATTGATTTCAATGCAAAGATTCTTACCACTGCTCCTACAGGCAACATCCTGATGGATGGAAAAAAGATTGAAACTGTCAATAACTTTGTTTTACTTGGATCCACAATTGACAATCTTAGTACCAGAAATAAGGAAACCAGGAGACATATCATACCTGGGAAAGTCTGCAGGTAGGGGCCTTTCCAAATTACTGAGGAGTGATGATGTCAATTTGAGGACTAAGGTGTATCTGACTCAGGCTATAGTCTTGCTGATCACTTGCTATACATCTGAGAGCTGGACAATGGATAAGGTTGACAGAAGAAGAAATGATGCCTTTGAGCGATGGTATTGGAGAAGAGCACTGAGCATCCCGTGGACAGGCAAGAGAACTAACAAATATGCCTTGGAGAGGGTGCAGCCAGAGTGCTCTTTGGAGGCAAAGATTATAAGGCTTCACCTCGCATGCTTTGTGCATGTTGCTAGAAGGTGCTGTTCCTTCGAGAGGGACACAATGCATGGAAAGGCAGAGGGTCGGCAAAGGAGAGGAAGACCCTCAATCAGGTGGATTGACATGGTGACTGCCGCAATGAGCTCTAATGTGTCAGAAACTGTGATGATGGCACAGGACACGACAGGGTTCAGATCTGTTGTTCATAGGGTCACTATGGGTTGTACTCAAGGCACCTAACAACAGCAACAAGGAACATTCTTTTATATAAAAAAAGACCTAGTTATTTTCTTTATTTAGGGAACATTTTTAGAAAAAGTTCCTGTTTGGCACAAACAGTTAAAAATTAAGCCCTTCAACACGAAAGAAGAGAGAAGAGAAGAGAAGAGACGAGACGAGACGAGACGAGAAGAGAAGAGAAGAGAAGAGAAGAGAAGAGAAGAGAAGAGAAGAGAAGAGAAGAGAAGGAGAAGGAGAAGGAGAAGGAGAAGGAGAAGG
>NW_006399985.1:2045407-2049502 GCF_000299155.1 Elephantulus edwardii | reverse complement strand
GAGAAGAGAAGAGAAGAGAAGAGAAGAGAAGAGAAGAGAAGAGAAGAGAAGAGAAGGAGAAGGAGAAGGAGAAGGAGAAGGAGAAGGAGAAGAGAAGGAAGGAAAGAGAAAGAAAAGGGACCCAGTTTGACAAAGAGAAGGTTTAAATCAACACTATATGCATATAATATAATATTGTACACAGAAAACCACTAGAACTAAAGAAAAGGAAAAAAACCTATTAGGCTAATAGACCATTTAGTAGAGTAGCAGGATATAAGATCAATATCCAAAAATCAGTGGGATTTCTCTACAGTAAAAAAGAGAACTCAGAGAAGAAAACCAAGAAAGAAATACCATTTACAATAGCCAACCACAAATTGAGATACTTGGGAGTGAACCTAACTAGAGATACAAAAAACCTATACAAAGAAAACTAGCAAATTTCACAATAAAATATCTAAAGGAATGGAAAAATATACCCTGTTCATGAATAGGAATACTCAATATTGTGAAAATGACAATCCTACTGAAAGCAATCTACATTTTTAATGCAATCCTAATATAGATATAAAATTCCTTTTTCAAGGGATAGAAAGGGAAATTGTCAAGTTTATTTGGCGAGAAAAGAGACCCTGAATAAGCAAATCACTTCTGAAAAACAAAAGTGAAGTGAGAGGCATAGCAGTCCTTGACCTCAAAATCTACTACATAGCAGTAGTAACCAAAATAGCATGGTACCGGTACAATGACAGGCACACAGACCAATGGAACAGAATAGAAAACCCCAGAAATAGAACCAGCTATCTATGTTCAACTGATATTTGACAAGGAAATAAAACCTATCAAATGGGGAAATGACAACCTCTTCAACAAATGGTTCTGGCAAAACTGGACTGTTACCTGCAGAAAACAGGATCCACATTTCCTACCACACACAAAAATCAACTCAAGGTGGATCAAATACCTGGGAGGAAAGTCCAAAACCATGAAGTTCATCAGAAACAATCTGGGATCAAACTTAGATGGCCTACACTATGGTATAAACATAGTGCCAAATACAACAGAAACAGTCTGGAAAGGATAGCTTTGATGAGTGGGACCTTCTAAAGATTAAATCCCTGTGTGCGTCAAAACCTTTTTCCAACAGAGTGACAAGAAAATCTACTGACTGGTAAAAAAACATTTGGCAATACCATCTCAGACACGAGTCTCATATCAAAAGTTTACAAAATTCTACAGGCCCTCCACAAGGAAAAGACGGTTAACACAATTACAAAATGGGCAAAAGACATGGAAAGATCTCTCACAGAGGAAGATACCAGATGGCCAATAGACACATGAAGTTGTTTTTGTTGTTTTGTGCCGTTGAATCACCTGCAACTCATAGTGACCCTATGTACAGCAGCTCTGAAGCATACCCTATCTTGAGCCAGTCTCACTGATTCTGACACACCAACCCCCATTGCCCACATCACTGTATCAAACTATTTCATCTGGAGTCTTCCTCTCCTGTACTGTCCCTTCACCCTTCTGAGCATGATGTCCTTTTCCAAGGACCAGGCTCTTTTGGCCACGTGCCTTAAGTATGTGAGACAGAGCTTCAAAATCCTAAACTTGGTTTCACCCTCTCCAAGACAGGCTTATTTGTTTTCTTAACAAGCAATGGCATGTTCAGAACTCTTCTTCAGCACCACAATTTGAAGGCATTGATTCTTCTGTAATCCTTAATCATTGTCCAGCTCTCTGATGCATAGCAAGTAATTTCAAAGGCCGTGGCCTGGGTTAAGCACACCTTAGTCTCTAGACTGATATTGTTGCTTTTCAGTAACTCTGGAAAGGTCCCTGACAGCAGAATTTTCACGATGCAATTCTTCTGATTTCTTGAGTGCTGGTGCCAAGTATTGATTGTGGAGCCAAGCAAGCTTGTAATCATTAACAGCCTCAATCTTTTCTCCATCTATCATGGAGCTGTAATTGACCTAGTGGTGAGAATCTTTGTCTTCTTGATGTTGAGCTTCAATCCATATTGAAGACTACAGTTCCTGACCTTCTGCAGCAAGCGCTTCAGGTCCTCCTCAGTTTCAGCAAGGAGGCTTGTGTCATCTGCATAATGCAGGTTGTTGGTGAGTCTTCCTTCAGTCCTGATGCCACATTTCTCCTCATTCAGGTCTGCTCCCCGAATGATCTGTTTGTCATTTAGATTGAAATGTATGGAGACATGATGCACCCCTGACATACTTCCGTGCCTATTTTGAACCAAGCAGTATTTCCCTGTTCTGTTCTTAGACTGCTTCCTTCCTGGTCCAAGTATAGGTTTTGCAAAAGGACAATCAAGTGTTCTAGAATTCCCATTTTCCTCAAGGTTAGCCACAATTTGTTGTGATTCAAACAGTCGAATGCCTTTGCATAGTCAATGGAAGCACAAATAGACACTACTCTGGTACTCTTTGCTTTCTGCCAAGATCCATCTGACATTGGTAGTAATGTCTCTAGTGCCATAACCTCTCCTAAACTAAGTTTATATTTCTGGTAGTTCTCTGTCAACATACTGTTTCAGTCATTCCTGGATAATCTTCAGCATGATTTTGCTAGAGTGTAATATTAGTAATATTGTTCGATAATTTCCATTCTCTGTTAGGTCATCTTTTTTGTAATGGAAATAAATATGGATCTCTTGTTGTAAGTCGCTAGGTAGTCCTCCAGATTTCTTGGCACGTGCTCAAAATCACTGATGATAACAGAGGTGCAAATCAAAACTAAAATAGATACCATCTCACTCCAGTAGTAGTGGCAATGTTTAACAGGACACATGTAATAAATATTGCAGAGGATGTGGAGAGATAGGAACTCTTATACACATTGTTGGTGGGATTGTAAAATAGTCCGACCACTCTGGAAGGTAGTTTGGCATTTCTTCAAAAAGCTGAGCAAAGAAATTTCCTTTGACCCTGCTATTCCTCTGCTTGGAACATACCTTGACAAAAGGAGAGTGGAGGCACAAATGGAGACTTGCACACTGGTGTTCATGGCAACTTCCTGCACTATCACAAAAACATGGAACCAGCCCAAGTGGTCAACCACTCAGAAATGATGGTACAGTCAGTCATAGGATGGAATACTACTCCACCTCGCAGGAACATTGATTTTGTAAATTACTACCTAACTTGGGAGGGATTGGCGAGCATTACGCTGAGTGATCTGAGTTGCAGAAGGACAGATATTGTATAAAACTCGGTCCCACAAGGACAAATACCATGTAAGACTATTATTGTAGAACAGGTGTGAGGATCCAAGGTGGTGGTGGGGGGGAGAAGAGTGGTGAGGACGGTAGGGGTTGGCTAATCGTAGGGTCACACCATTTGATGGGTGAAGGGAGGGGTGGGTACAGGAAATGGGAAATATCCAGTGTGAAGAACAATGTATTTGAACTTTGTAAGTAAACCAGTATAAAAGAATTTATTTTATTTTTTTTAAAAAAAGAACTAGGTCCTTAACAGAAAGGTTAGAGCTGTGATCACACCCATAGGTGTCTGAGAAGGAAGGCTTATTGATATGCTCCCACAGTTTCATCGTGCACTCGGCTCTGAAGCAAACAGGGTGACCATGAGCCTAGAGGGACTCCATGGAGCTGAGTGGAATAATTAGAGATGCGCGCAGATTTCACAGGGTTCAGTTTACATGTCAGCTTGGCTAGGCTGGTTAGTTATCTGTCCACCAATCTAGGTGGTGGTGTGAAATAAAGAACTGTGTAGCTCTGATTCACGTCTCTGGTTAGTTGACTGTGGACGGTGATGTCACCTGTTGTGTTGTTAAGTACTGCCAGGTTGAGTACAACTCATGGTGACCCCATAAACCCTGACCTATCTTGTGGCAGCCTTGATTTTTATGACACACTTGAGCCCAGTGCTACAGTCACTATGTCAGCCCATCTGGTTGAAGATCTTCTTCTCTTTGACTGTCTCTCTGCCTTTCCAAGCATGATGTCCCTCCAGAGTGAGTAGCCTCATCTAGCAACATGCCCAAAGTTTGAAAAAAGCTTCACCATCTTTGCCTCCCAGGAGCACTCTGTCTGCACTTTCTCTGACATATACATTTGTTCTTTTGGCAGTCCGT
>NW_006399985.1:2043371-2044687 GCF_000299155.1 Elephantulus edwardii | reverse complement strand
CATTTGACACATCAGTGTCACAGTCAACACAGCTAATAGTGGTTTTTAAAATGTTTATTATTTGTGCAATAGGACATCTGTGGTAGGAAAAAACAATGCATCTCGTTGATTTACTCACCAGGGAGAACCTCAGGCACAAAGGAAAAGGATGTTTGGAAAAGCTATTAGAACTGATTTGTTACCATCTATAAATGTTACATTTTCTGCAGAATTAGGTTTTCCAAACAAATTGTTGACCTGGTCTCTTTTCACTCATTTTTTTCGGATAGCGCAATTTTAAAGCCAGGACAACTAAGTCTGGGGTTAAAAAAAAGTCAGTGTTCTCCCCCTCCCCTTCTTATCCTAAGTAAAATCAATGCAGGAGTAAATTGGCTAACAGGTTTACATTGTAAACTGTGAGATATTAAACGTGCTTTTATTTCTTGAGGGAGAAAGAACAGACACACATCTTTTACTTGGCGGTGACGGGCAGCTTGTTGGAGACTCTAAGTGGTAGTCATAACAAAGCCATTAGAATATTGTAATAATAGATATGCTTGTTCTTGGAACAGTGTAGTTGTCAAAACTCACACAGAGAAAGGAATGAAGAAGAGAAAGGAAAAGTTGGCCAATGACATTTTCAGACAAGCAGTGTTGTCCTGCACAGGATTAACCTCTTGGGGGCTTTCCATAGCTTCAATTTAGTAACATCTGCTTTTAATTTCTATATATTCTGTTTCCCTGGAAACTTAAAATCCTCTAAGTTCAACATCAACTGACCCCTTTTTTTGTAGCCAATTTTATTTTTAACAACTCTAAGCTAGTCTTTGATTTCAAGAAAGCTTTCCAAGATTTTTTAATTTCTCTGGACAATAATGGACAGCAGTATAGCTTTCTACAAACAATTTCAAAAATTAAATATCTTTAATTCTGTTTCTTTCAACCCCTAACTTGCTTGTTTGAAAATCACCCATGCATATTAGGTAAATCTTATACCAGAAAACCTTTAATATAGAAGAATTTAACTGTTGAGCCCCTGTCTAAAAGAGTCTTTTATTTTAGATAATATGATCTCTGGACCTCTGGTGGCCAGTGGCAAGAAGCTGTCCTGCAATCCAAAAGCAGGTGGTTCAAATCCACCAGCTCTGCAGGAGGAGAGACAGTCTCATCCTGTGTGATTAACTGTCACTGAAAATCCTCTGGGCGTCAGCTAGGGGTCAGTTCTGACTCAGTGGTAAACAGCAACATTGCCAGTATATTGAATGATCCAGAAAGCATCAAAAGACACTGGAGGGAATACACAGAATCACTGTACCCAAAAGAACTAACTGACAATG
>NW_006399985.1:2039703-2041921 GCF_000299155.1 Elephantulus edwardii | reverse complement strand
TGTTTTGATTTGCATCTCTCTTAGAGCTAGGGATTTTGAACATTTCTCCCTGTGTTTGTTTGCCATCTGAATGTCTTCTTTGATGAAGTGTCTGTTCATATCCTGTGCCCATTTTTCAATTGGATTGTTTATCTTTTTGCTGTGCTTGAGTATTTTAGATATAAGTCCCTTGTCTGACATGTCATTATCAAATATTTTTCCCAGTGTGTGGCTTCCCTTTTTTAACCTGTTGGAGAAGTTTTTGAATGTGCATAGGGAGTTGATTCTTAGAAGGTCCAATTCATCTATTTTATCCTCTCCTGGTTGTAGATTTTTCAGGATGCTTGGAAGACTGTTTATGTTGTGGATTAGGACTTCTAAGGTTCTTCCAAGCTTTTCTCTAATGAAGAGTATAGTCCTTGGTTTTAGTCCTACGTCCATGATCCACTTTGAGTTGGTTTTTGTGTACAGAGTGAGGTGTGGATCTTGCTTGAATTTTCTACAGATAATTTTCCAGTTTAGCCAGCACCATTTGTTAGAAAGCCTGTCATTTCCTCACTTAACTTTAAGATTTCATCTCCTTGTCAAAATTCAGTTGACCGTAGGTAGATGGGCTGATTTCTGGGTTCTCAGTTCTATTCCAGTGATCTATGTGTCTGTCGTTGTACCAGTACCATGCTGTCTTGACCATCACACAGTGCAGCAGGATTTTAAATCAGGGAGTGAGGTGACTCCTCCCGTCACGCACCGCACGTTCGTGGGGAGCCTGGTGCTAAACCATTCGTAGACGAGCTGCTTCTGGGTCGGGGTTTCGTACGTAGCAGAGCAGCTCCCTCGCTGCGATCTATTGAAAGTCAGCCCTCGACACAAGGGTTTGTAAATTAAAAAAAAAAAAGAAAAAGAAAAATAAAAAGAAATCAGGGAGTGAGGTGACTCCTACATTGTTTCTCTTTTTAAGGAATGCTTTGCTCATTCTGGGCCTTTTTGCATTCCAAATGAAACTGGAGACTGCCTTTTCCATCTTGTTGAAGAATGGATTGGTATTTGTATTGGGATTGCATTGAACATGTAAATAGCCTTTGGTAGTATTGTCATTTTCACTCTATTGAGTCTCCTTATCCATGAGCAACGGATATTCTAATGACTGTTTGTTTTGTTCATGGATGATATCCTTAATATCATTACACAACTCCTCTGCTCTTTGATCACTGGTGTCCAATGTTGCAAACCTATTCTTCAAATTATTTTGAAATTCAGATGGAATAGATTCAAGATCATATTTTGGTTATTGTGGACGTAATTTTCCTTTCTTCAGCCTTAATTTAAACTTGCACACGAGTAATTGATGGTCTGACGCACAGTCCACCCTGGCCTAGTTTTGAGTGTCATTGTGGAACTTCTCCAGCAATTCTTTCCACAATGTAGTCAATCTGATTTCTATGAAGTCCATCAGGTGAGATCCACGTGTGAAGTGGTTCTTTGTGTTTTTTTTTTTTTCATTTTTCAAAATGTTTTTAATTGTGATTTTGATGAAAGTTTACAGAAAAGTTGGAGTTTTCATTCATTTATTGCTCTACATTTCCTCCCTATCCCCTTCCTTTGCTTTTATAAATACTAGTTTACTCACAAAGTTCATATATATTGTGTCTCACACTATGCTTCGTTCACATTGTGTCTCATACAGTTCATACATTCCCATACATTATGTTTTATAAAATCAATTGTCATTTGACCTTTTATAACAAGTATTTGCAATGAGTAAAACATTGTGAGTCATAGAGAACCCACAATATCCCGGAAACCTGCTCTATCCTGTGTCAACCTTTTTGTCTCTGACACACTTACCCTTATTGCCCTAGTCACTGGACAAATCCATCCCATTGAGGGTCTTCCTTTCTTGCACTGTCCTTCCACTCTTCCAACCATGATGTCCCTCTCCAAGGACTGGACCCTCCTTTCAACTTTCCCAAGTTATATCAGATGAAGGCTCAGAATCCTTGCCTCCAAAAAGCAGCCTGGTCTCTCCCTCTCCAGGATGAAAATGTTTGTTCTGCTGACAGTCAAGTTATATTCAGTACTCTTCTCCAGGACCACAACTCAAAGGCGTCAATTCTCCAATCATCTCTAGTCATTGTCCAGATTTTTGACACATAGCAAGTAATTGCAAAGACTATGGCCTGAATCAGGCACACCTTAGTCTCCAGATTGATGTCGTTGCTCTTCAGTACTCTGGACAGGT
>NW_006399985.1:2019227-2039043 GCF_000299155.1 Elephantulus edwardii | reverse complement strand
GAGGGGAAGACCCTCTATGAGATGGATTGATTCAGTGACTGTGGTAATCGGGAGGGGTGTGTCAGAGGCAGTGTGATTGGCACAAGATAGAGCAGGGTTTAGGGCTGTTGTACATAAGGTCGCTATGAGTCTCAAATGACTCGAGGACACATAGCAACAAACAACAACATTGTTTCCTCACTCTGTTCTATGACTGCCTCCTGGTCCAGGTATACATTTTGCATAAGCACAATCAAGTGATCTGAAATTCCCATTCTTCTTAGATTTAGCCACAGTTTGTTGTGATCCACACAGTCAATTGCCTTTGCAAAATCAATGAGACACAGATAGACATTCCTCTGGCACTCTCTGCTTTCAGTCAAGATCCATGTAACATTAGCTATAATATCCGTAGAATCATATCTCTAGCCTCTTCTTAACCCAGCCTGCACTTCAGGCAGTTCTCTGTTGATGTGCTGTTCCAGTCATTTTTGGATAATTTTCAGCAGAATCTTGTATGCATATGGATAATATCCTATCACTCACAACATTGAATTTTAGGATAGAACTTGAAATTGACTTTTTGGCTATGAATGCAACACCATTCTCCTTCTGTGTTTCATTTCCAGCATAGTATACCATATGCTTCTCTGATTCAAAGTGGCCTAACCTAGTCCACCTCATCTCACTAATGCCTAGTATGTTGATGTTCATGTGTTCCATTTCATTTTCCACCATTTCTAGTGTGTTAACATTCAAGCTGCATAAATTCTACGTTCTAATTACAGAATAATGTTTGCCATTATTTTTCCTCATTTTGACTCACTTTCAATCTGGGCTCCAGCATTCTTCTACTATTCATAGGGTCTTCAGACCAGGAGGCTGTTGTACAAACAAAGCAAAGAAACACTAAATAGTTTAAAATGAAGAAGGGAATGTGCCACGGTTATTCTCTCTCCCCCACCTATTTAATCTGTATGCTGAGCAAATTATTTGAGAATCTGGACTCAGTGAAGAGGAATGCGGCCTCAGGATTGGAGGGAAACTTCTCAATACCCTGCATTATGCAGATGACACAACCTGTTTGCTGAAAGTGTAGAAGACTTGAAGCACTTTTTGCAGATCAAAGTACACAGACTTTAATATGGATTGCATCTCAGTGTCAAGAAGCAGATTCTTACCACTGGACCTATAAGCAACTTTATGACAGATGGAGAAAAGATTGAAATTGTCAACAATTTCATCTTACTTGGATCCACAATTAACACCCTTGGCACAAGCAGTCAGGAAATCGGGAGATGTATTGCACTTGCAAAGAGTGCAGTCAGGGACCTGACAAATTATTGAGGACTAATAATGTCAGTTGGAGGACTAACATGCATCTGATTCAGGCCATGGTCTTTCTGATCACTTGTGATGCATCTGAGAGCTGGACAATGAATAAAGATAAATAAGAAGTAATACCTTTAGTGGCGTTGGATAAGAGCACTGAATAGCCCATGGATGACCAAAAGAACAGCTATGTCTTGGAAAGGGTACAACCAGAGTGCTCTTTGATGGTAAAGATGATAAGAGTTTGCCTCACATACTTTGGACATATTTGCTAGAAGGGACTATTCCTTAACAAAGGGACATGATGCTTGGAAAGGTAAAAGGTGGACGAAGGAAAGGAAGACCCTCAACCAGGTGAATCGACATGGTGATTTCTACATTGGGCTTTAATGTGTCAGAAAGTTTGAGGAGAGCACAGGATAGGACAAGGTTCAGATCTGTTGTTCATAGTGTCACTATGGGTTTTACTCTACTCAATAGCCCCTAACAACAACAACTGAGATCTATTGAATTCTTGACTTCTGCTAGCATTGGTGTTGATTGTGATTCTATGTAAAAGAAAATCATTGACAATATCAATCTTTTCTCCATCTGTCATGATGTTGAGATGTAATTAATTTTGAAGGCTACAGTAAGTATTCAATCTTCTTGTGGTTCAAATGTTCTTCAATACATGTAATAAAAGACCTGTTGTTGCAGCTTTTTCTTAATAACCTTCAACAAGATTAACTTATATGTCGTATTACTATCATTTGATAATTTTCGCATCCTGTTAAATCGTTTGTTTTGGAATGGGAACTAATTCGGACTCTTAGAGGCATTTGGCTGGGTGACTGTCTTCCAGATTTCTTGGCATAGGCTAGTGAACATGGTCATGGTTGCATCTCTTTTACCTTGATTGATATTCCCTCAATTTCCGTGGTCTTATTTTTTGCCACTGATTTCATTGTAGTTTGCACATCTTCCTTCATGACCATTGATTATTGATCATATGCTACATCCCCAAATGGTGCAGTGTTAACTAGTGTTTGTCACCCATATCCACCCACCTCCAAGATCAAAGGAGTGACTTTCTCCCTCATCAATACCTACCAGGAATCTGACAGTGTTCTTCCTCCTCTTCCCCAGTCAGATCCAGCTCTGCCTCAGGCTGCAGTCACACTGTCTTGTATCTGGAGCCTGAGACTCTCAAAATGTTCTTTAGGAAGGCCTCAGATTGTGTTACCCCTCATCTATACTAATTAATGTTAGAAAATATATTAGAGACTCTCAGGCAAATACTACTCATTCCTTAAAATCAAGACAAGTATACAACAGTGTTAGGTTTTTCTCTACACCCTTTCAATCTGTATGCTGAGTAAATCATACTACAAAGAGGACTATATGAAGAAGAATGTGGCATCAAGATAAGAGGAAAACTCATCAAAAACCTGTGTTATGCAGATGGCATGACCTTGGAAAGTGAAGAGGACTTGAAACACTTGCTACAGAAAATCAAAGACTACAGGATTCAGTATGTACTGCATCTCTACTATCTACAATAGCCAACCATAAACTGAGATGCATCGGAATAAACCTAACTGGAAACACATAAGACTTTTACAAAGAAAACTACAAATTATTTTACAAGACACAATAAAATGGAAAAATGTGCCCTGTCCATGGATAGGAAGAGTCAATATAGTAAAAATGACAATCTTACCAAAAGCAGTTTACATGTTCAGTACAACCCAATACAGATACCAAATTTATTTTTCAAAGAAATAGAAAAGGTAATTGACACATTTATTTGGAGAGGAAAGAAATCTTAAATAAGTAAAACACTTCTGAAAAACAGGAATGAAGTGGGAGGCAAAGCATTCCCTGATTTTAAAACCTGTTACATAATTGTAACAACCAAAACAGCATGGTACTGGTACAATGACAGGTACATAGACTAATGTAATAGAATCAAGGACCAAGAAATCCATCCATCTATCTATGGTCAACTGATATTCGGTAAGGGAAACAACAACCTCTTCAACAATTGTGCTGGCAAAACTGGACTGCTACCTGTAGAAAGCTGAAGCAGGGTTCATACCTCTCATCATACAGAAAAATCAACTCAAGGTGGATCAGAGACCCAGGGTGAGAGCCCCAAACCATAAAGACCATAAATGATAAAGTAGAACCAAACTTAGAAGGTCCAGCTCATGGTATATAAAGGCTGACAAACACAGCCAGAAATACACAACCAGGAGAGGATGAAATTGATGAACGGAACCTTCTAAAGATTAAATCCCTATATGCATCAAAACCATTTTTCTAACAGAGTGAAAAGAAAATCTACTCATTGGGAACAAACATTTGGCAACACCATCTCAGACAAAGGTCTCACAACAAAAGTGTACAGAATCCTACAGGGCCTCTACAAGAAAAAGCCTGATAACACAATTACAAAATGGGCAAAAGGCATGGAAAGACCTTTCACAGAGGAAGATATTTGGATGGACAATAGACACATGAAGAAATGCACAAAATCACAGGCAATAAGAGAGACGTAAAGCAAAACCACAATGAGATACCGTCTCACTCCAATAACAGTGACAACATTTAACAGGACAGCAAGTAATAAATGTTGGAGAGTATGTGGACAGATAGGAACTCTTATATACTGTTGGTGAGATTGTAAAATCAAACAACCACTCTGGAAGGCAGTTTGATGTTTTTTAAAAAAAGGTGAGCATAGAAATTTCATTTGACCCTGCTATTCCACTGCTTGAAATATACCTGAGAAAATCAGAAATGAGACACAAGTGGAAATTTGTACACCAATATTCATAGCAGCATTATTCACCATCGCAAGAACATGGAAACAACCCAGATGTCCAGCCACAATAGAATGGATTGAGAAATTATGGTACATTCACACAATGGAATACTACACAGCATGCAGGAACAATGACTTCGAAAATTACGACATAACTTGGGAGTGATTGTAGAACATTATGCTAAGTGAATTAACTCAGTCCCATAAGGACAATTATTGTGTAAGACTGTTATTGTAGAAAGAGAAAGATAACTAGTAAAATGGGCACAGGGATCAAAGTTGGGGAGGGAGGGAAGGAACAGTGGGTTGAGGATGGGCAAGGGGGTAATCATAGGACGACACAATTTGGTGGGTAGAGGGAGGGGTGGGTAAAGAAAATGGGAAAGATCTAGTGTGAAAAACTGTACATGTGAATTTTATAAGCAAATCAGTATAAAATGAAAGTTTATTTTAAAAAGAAATATGGATTGCATCTCAACATCAAGAAAGCAAAAATCCTCACCAATAGAGCAGCAGGCAACATCATGATAGATGGAGAAAAGATTGGCATTGTCAATGATTTAAGTTTACTTGAGTCCACAATCAACATTCATGGTTGTTGCAGTCCAGAAAAGAAAAACATGTTGCTTTGGGAAAATCTGCTGTTCAGGACCTCTCCAAAATGCTTCGTCTAAGCTTTTCAATTGCTTCCTGAAATGTGCATTTGAAAGTTGAACTATAAATAGAAATGATGGAAAAAGAGTTAGATTTGGAGAAGAGTTCTGAATATCCCATGAACGGCAGGAAGAACAGACAAGTCTGTCTTGGAGGAAGTGCACCCAGCATGGTTAAGGATGGTTAAACTTCATCTCACATATTTTGGGCAAGTTAAGAAGAGGGGTCAATCCTTGGAAAAGGACACCATGCTTGGATAGAGAGAGTATCAGAGAGAGAGAGGAAGACTCCTCAACAAGATAGACTCACATGGTGACTGTAACACTGGGTTGGAACATATCAGAGGCAGGGGGGATGACACAGGATAGAGCAAGGTTCAGATGCATTGTTCATGAGGTTGCTTTAAGTTGTCATCAACTTGATGTCACTGAAAAGCAATCATTTCTAAATCCACAAAGCTATATATAAACGACTGTTTTGCTTGCTTGCTGAAAGCGAGAAGGACTTGAAGTGCTGCAGAAGATCAAAAACTATAGCTTTGGTATGGATTACAATCCAAAGAACATCAAGAAAACAAAAATCCTCACCACTAGGGCAAAGCTGTTGTTGTTGTTGTTGTTGTGTGTCCAACACAACTCACAGCTAATCCTCCAATGACTTTTCAGATGCAATAGGTGGCACCATACACAATAGATGGAAAATCATTTAACCTGAATTTTAAAAAAATCAATAACGTTGGTACTAGCAGTCAAGAAATCAAAAGACAGGTTGCATAGGGAATGCCTGCTGTCAAGGGCTTCTCCAAAGTGCTAAGAAGCAAAGCTATCAGTTTAAAGGCCAAGACGCACCTAATTCAAGCCGTGATCTTCTCAGTTAGGTGTTATCATGCCAAAGTCAGGCAATAACTAAGGATGATAGAGCAATCAATGCTTTTTAGTTGCTGTGTTGGAGAAGAGAACTGAATTTCTCATGGATTGACAAAAGACCAAACAAATAAATATGTCTTGAAGAATGTGTAACCAAGGTGCTTTTTAGAGGCAAAGATGGTGAAACTTAATCTCACCTGTTTTGGGCATGTTGTCAAGATGGGCCTGATTTTGGAAAGGTGAAGGATCAGTGAGGGAGAAGGAGGCACTCAACACAATGGATTGACGCAGTGACTTTAACAATAGGCTCACATATGTCAGACATTATAGGCGTGGTACAGGATAGCCAAGGTCCACTGTTCAATGGCTTGCTATGAGTTATAGTGAACTCAACAGCAGCGAACAACAGCAGTTAGTAGTTTTCACTTCAAATCAATTCAGACTCATTCAGAGTAAACAAAACCTCCACTGCAGAGAAATCAATCTTGGCTCATAGCAAAGCTCCGCTGGGTTTCCAAGGCTGCTAACCTTTACTGGAGCACTAACTCCACCTGACTTACCAGTAGGTCTTCAGAGGGTTTTAAACTGCAGTGGAGAAAAATGCCTGTTTCCCATCTACTGGTAGATTTGAACCACCAGAGAAGTGCCACCTTAAGGTCATCAGAACAGTCCACTGTGGACTGGATCAGAGGGGCCTGATGGGCTCAAGTCCTAATGTTACATTGAGCATTACAGCACAGAGCTTCTCACAGAACAGAATATAAAAACTAAAAGCTTTTTAACTGGCACTCTGGTGGCCTAGACTCTCCCGAGTTGCGCTGCTGACCCAAATGCTGGGTCTCTCTGGGAGTTCAATACACTAATTGTTCAGCAAGAAAAAAGATGGGCAACTTTTCCCATGTGATGTAAATAACCTTGAAAAGCCAGTACAGGGTCTGCTAGGAGTCAGTCATGGCTTGATGGCAATGCACAGCAGTTAGTTAGTTAGTTAGGAAGTCTTGATGGTGTCGTGATTAAATGTTGGGATGCCAACTGACAGGTCAGGAGTTGGAATTCACCAGTCACCCTGTGAGAAGAAGATAGCGCAGCCTCCCCCCGCCCCCCAAGATTTGCAGCCTGGAAACTGGATGGAATGTCAGCATGACGTACAGCTGATGAAAAAGGCAATGCCTTGGTTTTCAACTGTACCATTTGGAAAGATTGATGTGCAGTCTTTATGGAGGGGAAAATCACCAAGCCTGGTCTACCTCAGAATAGCTGTTGAGTTCAAACAGCTAACCTTCCAATTGCCATCTGATTGCTTTGTCCATTGTACCCCTATTTATTCCTGTTGTTATGTGCTGCCAAGTCAGAAGTGACTCATAAGTCACCCATCTTCCTCCCACAGAGCAGCCTGTGGATTCGAAACACACACCGTTCCTTTTGACAATGCAGCTCCTTACCACTAAACGCCAGAGCTCCCGGTCTTCTTAAGCACAACTCAGATATATTCCACATTTTGTGTAAAAAGAATAGAATCCACGCAAAGAATGTAAAGAACAGATGTGATTTTGCACTTTGAACTTCTTTGTAGGATTCATCCAGAAACGTCTGCAACCAG
The DNA here is from genome assembly GCF_000299155.1 of Elephantulus edwardii. Taxonomy (NCBI): domain Eukaryota; kingdom Metazoa; phylum Chordata; class Mammalia; order Macroscelidea; family Macroscelididae; genus Elephantulus; species Elephantulus edwardii. The sequence goes on along the minus strand of NW_006399985.1, from coordinate 2,031,803 downwards.
ACAGCATCATTTTACCATTGAGCAATTTCACAAGCACTATGTCAGAGTTTTGGTGTTCAAGATCTCATCTGAAATATCTGGGCCTCCTACATTTGTTGATTATTTTTTTAATCAAAATTTGGGCAATCTAATAAGTCTGAAAAATATCCTTAAGCACTAAGCATTGCACAATGGAGGCAAGACACGCCATTCTCACATTAGACAGGGTCGTATCCTTCCCGTTACATTCCTGTGTGACACAACAAGGAATGGAGAACCAGTGAAGCAGAGACTGTGGCTTGAACACAGCGTTTCCCCTTGCATTCTTCCCCATTGACTCTGACCTTGCGCTAGAGAGGGCACATTATACTGGGCTGATTGATGGAAAACTTCAAAACAAATAAATCCCAAACAACCTCTCATGCCTAGTGCTTCCTTATAATTAACATGTTGGAACTCCTGTTGTTATTGTTCTTTGGCTACTTCATGGGTCAGTAAAAGCATTTGGCCTCACCTTACCCAGAGCCCAACACTGAGCAATTGTTCCATTGAGCATGTGGGACTGAAATTTGGCATGAAGACGTTCAATGATTTTTACATCACGATTAAATGGAATATTAGTGGGTTTGGGTTTGGGGGAATGAATTTTTTTTTTTTAACCTGGTAACTGAAATGAACCAACTACTTTGGGGGAGGGGAATAAAATAGAAACATTATCCAAAAAGCCCAAGTGACCCTTTCATGATCAGATGTTAATTAACCATAAATGTCATGAAAACAAATTTTTCTAACTTGTAGGAGACTCTTTCTTAGTCATTTATGCTATTTCTCATTTTTCTTCCAGTGAAATTGAGAATGACTTGGGCTCTTGAACAATCGATTTCTGGCTCTTAAGTTTTTCCCTACAACAGGGCACATTATAAAATGAGTAAGAGAAAATAATGCATACAACTAGAGTGTTGTTATTGTTGTAAGATGACATTGAGTCAAAAAAGACAGCAGCCCTGTGAACAACAGATCTGAACCCTGACCTATCCTATGCTGTCATCAACATCTTTGTCACACTCAAGCCCATTGCTGTTGTCACTGTGTCATTCTATCTGGTTGAGGATCTGCCTCTATGTGGCTGACCATTCACCTTTCCAAGCGTGATGTCTCTTTCTGAGGAATAACTTCTCTTAGCAACATGACCAAAGTCTGTGAGACAAAGCTTTATCTCTTTACTTCCAAGAAGCATTCTGGCTGTAGTCCATGGAATATTCAGCACTCTGTTATCAAATCACAGCTGAAAAGCATCAATTCTTTTTCTGCCATCCTTATTTATTATCCAGCTCTCAGATGCATAGCAAGTGATTGAAAAGATCATGGCCTGAGTCATGTGTACCTTCGTCTTCAAACTGACATCACTGTTCCTCAATCTAGAGAGTTCCCTGACTCCAGACTTTCCCAGTGCGATACCTCTCCTAGTCCCCTAACTGCTGGTATCAGTTGTGTTGATTTTAGATTCAAGTAAGATGAAGTTGTTGACAGTTTCAATCTTTTCTCCAGCTCTCATGATGTTGCCTACTGATTCAGTGGTGAGAATTTTTATTTTCTTGATATTGAGATGTAATCTGTGTTAAAAGCTGTAATCTTTGAACTTCTCCAGCAGACACTGAAAGTCCTCCTTACTTACAGCAAGCAAGGTGAAGCCATCCGCATAACATAGGTTACTGATGAGTCTTCCTATGGTCCTAAAGCCACATTCTTCTCCATAAAGTCTAGCTTCTCAGATAATATGCTTAGCGTATAGATTGCATAATCTTACCACTGAACCAATAGGAATGTAATGATAGAGAACTGATTGAGACTGCCGATGGCTTCATTTTATCTGGATCCACAATCAGTACAATTAGTACCAGCAGTCAGGAGATCAGGAGGACAAGTCTGTAGTCAGGGACCTCTCCAAATTGCTCAAAAAGGTGTACTGATGTCAGTTTGAGGACTAAGGTGTGCCTGATTCAACCCATGGTCTTTTCAGTCACTTTCTATGACTCTGAGAGCTAGACAATGAATAAGGATGACAGAAGAATTGATGTCTTTAAGCTACGGTGTTAGGGAAGAGTGCTGAAGATCTCGTACACTGCCAAAAGAACAAAGTCTTGGATAAGGTGCACCCAGGCTGTTTCTTGGACGAAAAGATGATGGGTTAGGTGAGGTTATTTCCTGAAGAGGGACATCATGTTTGAAAAGGTGAAGGAAAAGAAGATCCTCAACCAGGTGAATTGACACAATGAGTACAGTAATGGGCTTGAGTGGGTCAGAGATTGTGAAGGTGTACAGGATAACACAGGATTCAGACTTGCTGCTCCTTGGGTTGCTGTGAGTTGTACTTGACTGACTATCCACAGATTTGATAGGTATGTAGACAGGATACAACCCTGACACACACCAGGCTCTGTTTTAAATCATGTAGTGTTCTTGCTCTGCTCACACAACAGCTTCTTGTTTTACATCTAGGTTGCACATGAGGACAATTAAGTCTTCTGTGATTCCCATTGTTCTCAATGTTAACCATCAATTGTGATCCTTTGAACACCCTATGAACAAATAGAGGAATAAAGATAGTTATAATCATGTATGGAGAAATCCTGAAATGTTGAAAGTGGAAATGCAAGAATGTCAAAGGATTCCTGGTAGCCTAATGGTTAAATATTTGTTTGACAAATGGTAAAAGTCTGAAGTAATAGCCACTTTGGAGGGGAAGAGTGGCAACCTACTTCCATAAATATTGTTGTTGTTAGGTGTCGTCGAGTCTGACTCACAGTGACTTTATGAACAAAAGATCTAAACTCTTCTATTTTACACCATCCCCACACGTCCTGACATACAAGAGCCCATCGCAGCAATCACTGTATCAATCCACCTTGTTGAGGGTCTCCCTCTCCTTCACGGCCCCTCCCCACTTCCTTTGTATTTAAAAGTTAGTTGGGTCTTGATTAAGAGTCTCCAGTTTGGAGTAACCTACTCTGAGAAGCACTTGGATTCTTGAAGGTAGGTTGTTTTGACTTAATTGAAAGTTGGGTGTCAACTGTTCTATTGGTTTTTTATTTTGTGAACCATCAAGTATAAGCTGATTGGCCATTGGATTTCATTAACAATCAGCTGTAGGCTGGAAGCCTCTTGCTTAAGTCAATCAAGACCTGGTGGGTGGGCCTTTGTATTTCAAAGTCTGTTGGACCTGAAGGCCTATGCACAAGCCCCACCCCCAGGGCTAGTTGTTATTTACGTTTGGGGAGAACTTTGTCCTAAGTGGTACAGCACTTGTCTGTCAGTTTGATGTACTGTGATAACTTGGGATTGTTGTGATATGGAAAGTTGTGTCACTGGTGTGTCAAATGCCATAAGGGTAACTCATGGTGGACAGGTTTTGGTGGAGTACCCTGATTAAGACAATTAGAATGCAGGAATGGTGATCTATTTAAATAACAGGCCCTTTAAAACCCTGTGGACACTAATGGAAATGAGGATAGTTATAGTAGTGTAGTGTTAAAGCCCAGAGTGGAAGTCCATTGAAATGAGGAAAAATAATGACAAATATAATTTAATAATTGGAACATGGAATATATGTAGCTTGAATGTTGGAAAACTGGAAATTGTTAAAAATTAAATGGAACACATGAATATCTACATACTAGTCATTGGTGAGATGAGATGGCCACTTTGAATCAGATAATCCATAAATATTATCATCCTGGAAATCCTACAAGAAAGTTCTGTTCTGTCTTAAAGGGTTACCTTGAGCCAGTATTGCTTTAATGGTAATAGGGTTGTTGGGGTTTTTTTGTTTATTTGTTTTTTACAAACTACCAAAATTTTTTCTATTGCTTCTTTCACTGGATATTTCTTTGTTCAAGGAACATGCTAGAGACAAGAAAAAGCTTCTGAGCTTTGGTACCTTTACTAGGGTCTGTGTAACCTGTTGAGAGTTTACATGGCTCTCCAGGGACTGTGTAACTGTCAACAAGTTCATCTTACTTGGATCCACAATTAACACCCTTGGTACCAGTGGTCAGAAAATTCGGAGATGTGTTGCACTGGGAAAGTCTGCAGTTAGGGGCCTCTCCAAACTATTGCAGAGTAATGATGTAAGTTTGAGGACTAAGGTGCAGGTTCAGGACATGGTCTTTCTGATCACTTACTACGCATCTGAGAGCTGGACAATGAATATGGATGACAGAAGATGAATTGATGCCTTCGAGCTGTGGTGTTGGAGAAGAGTGCCAGACATTCATGAACTGTCAAAGGAACAAACAAATATGTCTTGGAGAAGGTGCAGCTGGAGTGCTCTTTGGAAGCAAAGATGATGAGGTTTCTCCTCACATACTTTTGGTGTGTTGCTAGGAGTGGCTATTCCTTGGAGAAAGACATCTCTTGGTCAGCGAAGGATAAGAAGACTGAAATTCTGACTGCCACAATGGGCTGTAATGTGTCAGAGTTCAGATCTGTTGTCCATAGGGTTGCTATGGGTCGTACTTGACTCAATGGCACCTAACAACAGGGTCCATAAAGACCAGTTCTGTCTTCCCTATGGTTTTCACCACAGAACAGGTGTCAAAGTCACGAACAGAATGTTCTCCAGTGATTTCAATATTATCCTGATACATGTATATAGACACTTATATATTAATTAAGTGAGACGTGGCATAAATGAGTGCTGTATGGCCTATATGTACAGTTCAAATAACAAATATAAAGGGAACAACCATTTATTCACCACCCACATTACAATACAGAATGTTATAAGCATCCCAGAAGCTTCCTGATCAAAATTCTATTCTTCACCGAAAGTACACATTATCCAGAATCGTGCTTAGATTCTTTATATTTCTACCACCAATGTATGCAACTTCTAACAACCTAGTTTTGTTTTGTTAGTTTTTTTACATTTTTAAGAATTGTAGTCATGTTATACATTTTTAAAAGTTTTTATATTTCCATTTCAAAACCACAAGTTAACTATCTTTCTGAAGATATCCATTTCTAGCAAGAATGGAGTAACTGGTGTTGGATCCACTCTCCCAACCCTGTTGTTGTTAAGTTCCATCAAGTTGAGTTCGATTCATAGTGATCCTATGAACAGCCCTGTGCACTGTCATCCTCACCATCTCCATAGATTTGTGCCCACGGTTACAGTTAGTGTGTCAAATCCAGCCTATTAAAGGTCTTCCTCATTTTTAATGGTGAAACAGCTAGTTTCAGAGATTGCACAGTACTCATTATGCAACTGTGCCATCTGAGAGGAAGTAAATAAAGTTGCCCCTTTAATTGTCTCAAACTTCTGCCTGGAGGAGTTCGCAGGATAAGTAGGGGGATCCCCCAAGCACAAGAATCCTGTCTCACTAAGTTTAAAATACAAGGATCTGAGTTAAAAATAGTAAGGCAGTTGGGATTTGCGTTTCAAAAGGGCAAAGAGAAGGAATTATACTTCAGAATCGTTGTATGTTATGCTATGCTGTGTATGTGTAAGGAGACAATAAGAAGCTAAGTAAAAGCATCTACCAGCAAAAGAACACTTACCAGAAGCTGTTGGTCCAACAATGTTGATAACTAATTCCAGACTAGGAGATATTTGAGTACTCACCTTCCAGATTGAACCAAACCGGTCCATTACCCAGGACGTTCAGTCATAAACCTTGTAGGTTCTATTGTAGTCAAGAGCTAAACTAGCTTTAATGTGTAATGTGCTCTAGTGCCTCCCTCTAAAGTTTAAACGCGTGCTTCAGAAGGATCAAGTTTATCACCAAGTCATGGGCTTGTCAAAACAACATTCAAGACTCTTTAAAGGAACTTATAAGATCCAGCGACTCAACAATGGTTCACTCACAATGACAGCACCAAATCAAATATGGCTCAGTCTCTCATTTCCATCCATTTGAAAATGACTCAGAGCTGACTCCCCAGTGGGTTTCCAAGGCTGTATGTCATACCAGATGAGATTGTCAATCTTTCTGTCAGGCAAAAGTTGGTGAATTCAAACCAGCAGAGAGGCCTTTTGGTTAGTAACAAGACTTCCTACCTACTAACTAGGTCACCAGAGCTCCCTTAAATATGGCTTTCAAAAGAACTCACTGCCATCAAGTCAGAACTGACTCATAGTTGACCCTCCGGTTGGATTTTGGAGACTGTAAATTGCCTGTATTTCTCCCGAGAGAACTTGAACTGGTAGATTCAAACTGGCCACTTTGAGGAAAGCAGCACAACGCTCTGGGAACTACACAACCAGAGTTCTCACAAATGTGACTAAGTATATAAGTGTGCTGCGGTGGCCTAGAGGTAAGAACCTGTGCTGAAATCCCAAAGGCAGGTAGTTCAAATTCACTAACTGCTTTGTGGAAGAAGGAGGAGTGAGCTCCTCTCTTGCAATTTCCTGCCTCTGAAAACTCCCTGGTTGGTCAGGTATGAGTCTGTTCCCACTTGCTGGCCTACAACAAATGTTTACTATAAGCAGTGGACATATTAAGCAGTTGGAATAGATTCTCAAATATTAGAGATAATGTAATCAGCATATTGAAATTTTAAGACCGTTCTTTTAACTATCTATTTAGACCACACCCATTGCCAACTTAATGATTCCAACTCACAGCACCCCTCCATCAGGTACCCAGCGCTGTAAATCCTTACAAGAGGAGACTGCCCATCTTTTCTCATGGAGCACTTGGTAGATTCAAATTTTCGGTTAGCAGTCTAATACAACACATAGTGCTTAGCATGCTGGGCTGCCGTCTGAACGGGTGGCAAGTGGTTCAAATCCACCTACATCTCCTTGGGTAAAGGCTGGTGAACACTTCCCATATAGATTTACAGCTTCTAAAAATTAAGGAGGGTTCCTATGAGTTGGAACTGATTTTATGAAAGTGGAAGTCTATTTAGAAGGTCATCAAAAAAGACAGCCTTTAACAAGGCAGACAGACACGGTGGCAGCTTAGAGCTCACACACAGCACAGATTATTAGAATGGAGCAGGATTGAGAAGTTTCTTATATGGTCTCTATTTATTGGAGCTAATTGTCAGTATCTAACAACAATAATAGGTTAAATATTCATACCCATTTGAAGGAAAATTCAAGTGTAAAAAATAAAGAAGTTCTTTTTAAATGGATCTTCTACAAATGAAAAATTGAAAGTACCTACACACACACACACACACACACAGAGAGTTATAACATTTAACACTTTTCTCTGCAAAATGAAAGGATTAAAAAAAGGTATAAAAGCCTGGCACAAACTCTTAATTTCTTTTAGAAGAATCAATGTGATGCACGTTTCTGTGAGGCAATAGTTAAAGATAACCCTCGTTTCTAATTTTTCCTAATTCTGTACCACTCCTTCATCCTCAACACCCACTTTTACCCCATCCCCCAATACTCCTTCTCCCTCAATGCAGACTCACAAATCTCATGAACCATTCAGGAAATGACTCATGCAACTGTCTCAATTCCATGGGTCAGATACCAATCTAGACGCTTTTTCCAACTCATGATTTTTCCAGGGCAAGTCAGACAACGGGCTGCTGGCTCACAAGACTGTAAATGTTAACCAATCTGGACAGAACGATAGGTTGCTAACTAAAATCCCAAGATCCAGAAGCCAGAAGATGTGAGCTGGATGCAGAATAAGAGAAAAGGTTGCCAGAGCATTCGTATATATTGACCATTCCTCAAAGAAACTAAACGTGGTGACTTGAATCATATCCTCTAGGAAGGAGGTGACTCAAGATAACATCTCATTAACACATCAGACAACTTTCTCAAAAAGGTCACACACATAGGAATATAGGATAGGATTTACGACACATCTAGAAATCAAGGGCTATGACTAGAAAGGTTATCTTAAGTCATTCACTACACTTCAAACACCATTAACAAAGTTGACTTAATTGTTGTTTGTACATGTAAGTTCTGGTGGCCTAATGGTAAGGACTTGCCCTGTCAACTCTGCTTTGCTGTAGGAAGATGAGCAATCTTCTCCTCTGCAGTTTATAGCCTATGAAAAACCACTGAAGGTTCAGCTAGAAGTCAGTTACAACATGATGACAATGAGTTTGAAGAGTGAGACAGGCAAGAAATAAAACCAAAGGTGAAGAAATGGAGAATTTCTACCAAATTGTGACAGCCGGCCAAATTGTATACCCATAACAGCAAACTAAATGAGGTCCCAGGAACTGACGGATGGGACCCCAATTGAGTTGTTTGAATTAACAGATGCAGCCTTGGATACACTCACCAGTCTATGGAGGCCAGGAAAATTGGAGAATAGTTTTCTGGCCAATGGATTGGAAGAGGTCTATCTTTGTTCCCATTCCCAAGAAAGGTGATCCAACAGAATATTAGATCAGACAATATCATATGCTAGCAAAATACTGCTGAAGATCATTCAAACATGGCTAGAACAGCATAATAGATAGGGAACTGCCAAAAGTTCAAGCAGGAGTTAGAAGAGATTATGGCACCAGCAATATCATTGCTGATGTCAGATGGATCCTGGCTGAAAGTTGAGAATACCAAAAGATTGTCTATTTATGCTTTATTGGCTATGCAGAAGTATTTGACTGTGTGGATCATAACAAGTCAGAGTTACCATTGAGATGAATGGGAATCCCAGAGCACATAATTGTGCTCATGCAAAAACTACATCCAGAAAAGGATGCTGTTCTGTACGCTGAGCAAATTATTCGAGAAACTGGAGTCTGTGAAGAAGAATGTGGCATCAAGATTGGAGGGAGACTCATGAATAATCTGTGTCACGCAGATGATATAGCCTTGCTTACTGAAAGTGAGGAAGATTTAAAGCACTTGTTGCAGAAGATCAAAGAATATAGCCTTCGATATTGATTGTGTCTCAATGTCAAGAAAAAAAAATTGGCAGTGGACCTATGGACAAAATTGTCAACAACTTCATCTTACTTGGATCCACAATCAATGTCTTGGTACCAACAGTCAGGAAATCAGGAGACGTATTGCATTGGAAAAGTCTGCAGTCAGGAACCTCTCCAAATTATTGAGAAGCAAAGATGTCAATTTAATGATTAAAATGTGTCTGATTCAGGCTGTATTTTTTTTTCTATCACTTGCTATGGATCAGAGAACTGGATAATAACCAAGGATGACAGAAGAAGAATTGATGCCTTTGAACTGTGGTTTTGGAGAAGAGCACTGAGCATCGCAACTCAAAGGCATTAATTTTTCTCCTGTCATCCTTATTCATTGTACAATTATCATCTAGATAGCAAATAATTAAAAAGATCATTTTTTTGGTCAAATGCACATTAGTCTTCAAAGTGACATCATTTATCTGACTCACAGTGATTCTCAGCTGGTTTTCCAAGGCTGTAGAAAGAGTGAGGGCAGAATAAAGATAGCCATACCCACCTCTACTAACTCCACTGAAGGGAACTGCCCCAGTCAACAGTAGCAGAGTACAAGACTAGTTCCTATATGGTCAGACAATGGCTCCCACCCCTAGCTCAGTGGGGAGTGGTTCCAATGTCAGCTGTCTCATTAGCTCTCTGGTTCTTTGCTGTGGCTGCTGCTACTCCCCTGTAGGTCTGGCTCTGCCTGGAGCAGGAATCTCCTGCCTCAAAAGATGCACACTACTTCCTCTTCATTTTTGGTGTTGAGATTCTCAAACTTCTGCTCCTAAATGTGTCAGTATGATGGACAGACTAGCCAATCTCCTTGTGGATAGACGAGTAAGCCCTATTTGCATGGCAAAGTCAAATTCAGTGGCTGGTAAAGCCATTTTGAACAATGGACCCTTGATATCACAAAGGCAGTGAATCATTCAAGAAGAGATTATTCATCTTTCTATCAAGAAGGAGCAGGTGGATTTGGAGCTCAGCCCAGTGCAGCAAACTATGACACCCAAACTCCTTAAAAAGGATAATAAAAGAATGTAAGAAAGAGCTTAATGCAAATAAATCATAATGCAAATGGATAAAGTGCTTGAGAGACATTCACTTCCAAATGGATAAAATGACACATTGGAAATCTAAATAGCTTTATTGAAAAACAAACTCATTGCTATATGATCAATTTGATTCAAACTGACTCTTTATTGTTGTTGTTGTTGTTAGGTGCCATTGAGTTGAGCACAATTCATAGCAACTCTTTGAACAACCGATCTGAACCCTGTTCTATCCTGTGCCGTTCTTCACTTTTCCTGACACACAAGAGCCCATTGCTACAGTCACCGTGTCAATCCACTTGCTTAAAAGTCTTCCTCTCCTTAGTCGACCCTCTAGCCTTCCCGGCATCATGTCTCTCTCCAAGAAATAGCAACTTCTAGCAACATATCCAAAGTATGTAAGGTGAAGGTTCAGAATTCTGGCCTATAAAGAGCACTCTGGCTGCACCCTCTCCAAGACATATCTGATCATTCTCTTGGCTGACCATGGGATGTTCAGTGCTCTTCTCCAACACCACAGCTAAAAGGCATCAATTCTTTTTCTGCCATCCTTATCCATTGTCTAGCTCTCAGATGCATAGCAAGTAACAGAAAATCTATGGCCTGAATCAGATGTACTCGAGTCTTCAAACTGACATCATTACTCCTCAATAATTTGGAAAGGTCTCTAACTGCAGACTTTCCCAGTACAATGTGTCTCTTATTTCCTGACTGCGGAGTTACCTGTGGATCCAAGCAAGATGAAACTATTGACAGTTTCAATCTCCTCTCCGTCATGACACTGCCTATGGGTCGAGTGGTAAGAATCTTTATTTTTCTGACATCAAGATGGAATCCATTCTGAAGGTTGAATTCCTTGATCTTCTGCAACTAGTGCTTCATGTCCTCCACACTTTCAGCGAGTTAGCTTGTGTCACCCGCATAACACAGGGTACTGATGAGTTTCCTTCCAATCGTGATGCTACACTCCTTCTCATAGAATCGAGCTTCTTGGATAATTTCTTCAGCATATAGATTGAACAGATACAGAAACAGACTACAACCCAGACACACTTTCTTCCCAATTCCAAACCATGCAGTACACCCCTGCTCCGTTTGCACAACAGCCAGGTACAGGTTCCTCATGAGCACAGTGAAGTGCCTTGGAATTCTCATTCTTCTCAATGTCAGCCACAACTTGTCATGATCCACACAGTCAAACACCTTTGCATAATCAATAAAGCACAAATAGACATTCTTCTGGTAGTCCCTACTTTTCTACAGGATCCTTCTGACAGGAGCAATGAGATCCCTAGTGCAACAACCTCTTCTAAATCCTACTTGAACTTCTGGCAGTTCCCTATCTATGCACTCTTCCAGCCATTTTTTAATGATCTTCAGCATTATTTTGCTTGTATATGATGTCACTGATAGTGTTCTATAATTTCCACATTCAATTGGATTGCCTTTCTTGAGAATGGGAACAAATATAGACCTCTTCCAATCCATTGGCCAGACTGCTGTCTTTCAAATTTCCTGGAATAGTCTGGTTAAAAAAAGGAAAGCATTGTTCAAAAAGCAAAGTATTATAATAATATATAAAAGCAAAATATTATAAAAAAGCAAAGTATTATAACAGAATGTGCCAAGAGCTGGAATTGGAGAATAAAAAGAGAAGAACTTGCTGTGCATGTCTCAAGCTGAAAGAACGGAAAAACATATTTAAAACTCATGTCACAATATTGAAAGATGCTATGGAAATATATTGAATGACCCAGAAAGCATCAAAAAAGGATGGAGGGAATACACAGAGTCACTGTACCAAAAAGATTTAATTGGCACTGAAAAACTTAAGAAAGTCACTTATGAACAGAAGCCAATGGTAATTAAGGAAGAAGTAAAAGCTAATACACTAGCAAAACTTAAGTCCCCAGGAATTGATGGGTTAAATTTACTTGTTTCAATTAACAGATACAGCATTGGATGCACTCACCCATCTACGTCAGGACCCTTTATTAAGTTTCTGATATTTTAAGTTCTTACAAGAGAAAACTACCCATTTTCTTCCCACTCAGCAACTACTGAGTTCCAACCAATCACCTTTTAGTTAGTAGCTTAATATGGAAGGAGCCCCAGTACCACTAAGATTTCTCATATCTGTGAATTAAAGCTCATGAATAGCATTTCTTTTTTTGTTATATCTTTACTGTATTTTAACTTATTATAATGTTATTGTTCTGTGCTGTTGAGTTTAAACAGACTCATAGCTGACCCTCCAGTGGTGTTTTTAGAAGCAGTAAACTGCACAAAAAGGAAATTCCCCATCTTTTCTCTGTCAAATAGTTAATGGATTTGACCTGCTTGCCTTTGGGTTGGCCGCCCACCTTGTTACTTACTAGAGTACTAGAATTTTCAATCTATTTGGGGGTTAGTGGGAGAGAGGAAGATCCTCAATAAGATCCATGGGCATAGTGACTGCAGCAATGGGCTCGAGAGTGTTAGAGAGGATGAGGATGATGGCGTAGACGAAACAAGATTCCCGTCGACTGTCTGTAGGGATGCTATGAATCGTACGCGACGATGTAACCTAAGTGTTACAGAGATAGATAAATAAACAGATGATAGAGAGATAGAAGATAGATAGATAGATAGATAGATAGATAGATAGATAGAT